>NW_010336456.1:0-22746 GCF_000700745.2 Antrostomus carolinensis
CAGCGCCTTAGACCGCTCGGCCATCCTGACCGCTGGGCGCGTTTCTCAGCCGGCCTGGTTCGGCTCTGGCCCCGAGCAGACAGAGGCGGCTGAGGGCAGAGCGGGCCGCTGCAGGAGCACACGGCGCCATGGTGGCACACCTTCCCTAGCCGCAGGTGGCCAAACCTCAGTTGTAGTCCCCACCACTTGCTCAGCGACCAGGTCCTTCAGTCTATAAACTGCCCCATGGAAACACCACCCTTAAACACAACAGAGCATCCCTGAGAGGCTGTTCCACCATCAGCGACTCGTTCAAGCAGCTCTGCGGCTGAAGGCTGCCCTCAGCCCGCTCCAGGACACCACAATGTACTACCGAGTACTGACTGGAGACACCGGGCACACACAGACCCTACTCTCTGATCCACCCAGTAATTCTGAGCAGGCACCAGTGGGGTTTGTTCTGCTTCACTTCTAACAAGTGTTGAAGATTCCAGGAGGACAGTCAGAGACAAAAGGATCCTACCTTTTGACAAAGGAGTTGAAAAAGTAGCCCTAGGCTTTTTAATAAGTGTTACAGTCAAGTTTCTTTCCTGTAAAGAAACAAGGCCCTAATATTTTTGTGTTGCAGCGAGATAGAAATACCTGGTTACACATTACTGTGGAGGTTTGGGTGGATTCACCCTTTTTGCTTGCAGCTAAACCCAGCCTGCTCTCTCACCCTAGCACTAGTTAGCAGTACTTTCAGACACATTTTTGCTCAGTTCTGAATAGCGCAAACCAAACTCAAACAAAAACACTGTTTCCCTACCACCCTGTGACAAAATTCCTTAAAAAAATTTTACCTTGGAACACCAAAACACACATATTCTTCATTCATTTCTCTTAGCTGCATCAATTTGCCATTTCAGAAGGCAGTTATGAGAGATATTTGTTAGACCTTCAGCTTTTCTCTAAACTGAATGTCACTTCATATCCTATTAGTCATTCACATTTCCTAAGAGAGGCTGAAGCCCCTTCCTGACAAAAACCTCAAACAAACAAATTAAAAAAAGCATTAATTTCCATGGCAGTATCTGATATACCTAATAGTTATACTGCATTGAAACTACAGTTAAATTCAGACACTCAGAATGATGGGATAATGTGTACAAGAGATCAATTTAAACTGTATTTAGTAATATACCTTAGAGAAGGAAACCTGCTAGGCTAACAGTCACTCCAAGGAACAGGAGAGGAGTGCACATGAACTCCAGACAAAAAACTGTAATGCAAGTTCTGCTCATGTGAACGTCCAAAACAAAGTAATTTTGGAAAGTTAGTCCACAGCTTCCTGTTTTGTGGAAGTCAATAGATGTTCTGATGTTTTCCAGAAAACAAGTACAGCAAGGCAAATGAGAAATGCGCTATGTTCCACAAACGTGAGGTTATGGTTAAATTGCCCAAGTTGCACAGTCTTCCTCGGTTCTGGGAGCTGCTCAAGGCACTCCCACCATGGTTAAATTTAAGGACCTACACAAAAAATAATAATATGTATTTTTGTGTGTGCCCTCTAGCTCCTGTAACTGTGCAATAAATTGGAATAACCCCACAGCTTCACTTGCACATCACATCAAGGTAGGTAAGAAAAATGACCAACATAGACATATCTATTCCACCAGGACACTGTTCACAGAATCACAGAATGTTGGGGATTGGAAGTGACCTCAAAAGATCATCTAGTCCAATCCCCCTGCCAAAGCAGGAACCTAAACGAAATTACACAGGAAAGCGTCCAGGCGGGTCTTGAATGTCTCCAGAGAAGGAGACTCCACCAACAAGAACCACAGATCAGCAAATAGAGCTTTCCCTCACTCGAAAGGCTAACAAACACCATTATCTTTTTCCATGGGGAATGACCATACAGGAACCAACATCTAGTTTCTTATCAGCACTCTTAACTTGTCATGCTCTACCACTTAGCATTAAAAATAAATTCTTCAAAGGCCCCCTCATTTGGTATGGAACTTATGGGAACTGTACCAAATCCCAGAGAAATGGTTAATCAATATAAAATCAGAATATGCAGTAGATATGGCTAGGGACACAGCAGAAGGAGATGGAAGATGCACTATGAGTAAAGAACATTTGCCTAAAAACTTTACTGACCAGCACATACCATTTTTGATAGAAGAGAGAATACAAACCATTAATCAAAGACTTGCAACTCATCTACTATTAAAAAATGGGAGCACCTTTAAGGAATAATAAAGTCACATTAAAAGGTTTGCCCCACCTTACACTATTTAATACTCGTAAGAGAACTCCACATCAAGAATTCTGGTTCTGTTTCACAGGAACATAACAGAAATCTACTTCTCTGCTTGAATAAATATTTGAGCAGGGTACTTAGATACAAAAAGTCCTCCTAAGAAGCATAAGAGAAAATGAAGTATTCCTCTAAAACTTTCCTTTTTTTCTTTACTTATACATTCTAAAGTTTATATAGTCTTTTTTAGTATTGTGCTCAAAATACTTCTTTTTCTTCCTTCATGCCCACCCAACCTCAACATTCAACCTCTGAACTTTCCTACCTCACACTTGTCTCTCTTGTTCTTGTTTCACTTATACCTGTGCTTCTCCTGTCCTGAAGAGGAAAGAAAGTCTTCTAACCAAAAAGCATAAATGTAGGAATCCAAGAAACAAGCAAATGTTTGTGTTTAATATTTACTCAAAAGTGTTTTAAACAACAGCTTAATTTTTAACTTTATTTGCCTCTGGATACATGATCTAATTTTAGTATTAAAACAAATTCCTGAAGTTGGTAAATTTTCTTCCTAGAACAGTTACAAAAATGTAGTTATTTGTTTAAAATAAATGACCACTGTAAAACAGCAGTCCTTTGTTGAAGTCTGCACAGTTACTTCTAGGCATAAAATAACTTTCCATTCTGTACCGTAAAGGGTAATTAGATGCCAAAGAGAATTTTGAGGTCAGCCAGCGTGAGCTTAGAGGAGGCCTCCCCTTTGCCTGACAGCACCTGCTGGGCAAGAACTTTCTTCCTCCTTTGGAGTTGTACGATCTTTTCTTCTACCGTTCCTTCACAGACAAACCTAAAAAAACCAAAGCCACATCATCTCAACTGCTAGGAAAAAGTGTCAACCACTATATAAGCATTTCTCCAGTAAATTTCCAAAGACTCATCTCACTTAAAAATTAACAGCCTATCATGTGACTGACAAAATATACCTGTGCACAGAAAAGAGCTGTTCTCGTATCCAGGTATTATAACATTTAAAATAAAGGTCTGATGCACTTTAGGCCTCATCTTTGGTCATCTGAAGCAATAGTAATTCTGTAACAAAATCCTGTAATGATTGCTTGAAAACTGATGGCACCTCTTATACTAAAAAGCATCGTACACAAAATAGCGTTTTAGATTCCAGTTGCTTTGAATTTGCTGTGCATTTACAATAACTAAGCTAGCCTCCTAGTACTTACAGTTACAATGCTTTTTCTAAAAGCCAACTTTGACACTTATTAGAAGTGCTCTATATGTTTATGTTAGTGATATTAGAAAGATCCAGGCTTAGGGAGCACGGTGAAAAATCTCCACTCAATAAGAGAAGAGAAATGGCTTAGTGCCTGAATTGTTCTCAGGAATTCAGAGAACATTCAGATAACAGGACATTCCCATTAAACCACTGGTTGAAAACCAATAAACCACTGCTAGCTATCAGGACAGCAACATGCAGGCAAGTGTCACACCGAAACATTTTCATGTGGTGTCTTTATCTCAATCCCACGATCAGACCTTGTGCCTGGCTCTAAGTAAAGAAACAAGCCTCAAACCAAGGCCTTGTCTCTCCAGCTAAAGCCAGACAGTACACGAGCAGCAACAGCCTCATTTACTGCTAAGGAATAGCCTGACCTGTGTATCACAACATCCTTCTGCTGCCCCACTCGGTAAATGCGGTCACATGCCTGGTCCTCGAGAGCAGGATTCCTGTGAGGAAGGGAGATTAGAAAAAAAAAAAAAAAAAAAGGAAAAAAGACCTTAAGAGCTTATGTTCAGGAATAACTGAAATACCAAAGCCTCTGTGCTTGCCTACTTTGTCTGCCTCCAGAGCATCTTGTTTTCTTCCTCCATAGGACTAAAACTGCTCCTTCAAAGCCTCTGTGCTTTCCTAATTTGTCTGCCTCCAGAGCATCTTTTCTTCCTCCATAGGACTAAAACTGCTCCTAGGTTACCTTAGGTTTACTAGCTTGATCACCAGTATTCACCCAACTGTATTTTCCTTTGGCCCTGGTAGAAGTACACTGTAACTCCACACAAAGTCAGCTGTGTGAGTTAGACCACTGCTCCATGTAGCCCCATATTTCTGGCTAATAGTACTCACAGAAAGCCGAGTAGCTGGTGAGGAAAGTGAAGCAGGAAGGCAAACTCCATTGAAAGAGGCCTTCACTCAAGAATATTTACGTAAGAAATGGTTCTGTTTGACACAGTTAGAGGGAATGCTTGTTGGCAAAACTTCCATATTGTAGAAACATCTCTTTAACGCTGCCGTTTGGCAGCTGGTTTTGTACTGAAACACATTACTTTTCTTTGCAAGTTCCCATGAGCAATGTTTAGTTAAAAAAATTGTGATTCTGACTGTAAGAGACAATATGAATATTATGAGCTCATATGCCCTGTTTTCATAGCCCTGGAAATCCCCAAGGTACACTAGCTATGCCTGATTATCAGCTATGCTCAACACAATCGATTTGTTTCAAGACAAATTCCCTGTAGGCATTACTGTACTATTTTGATTACTGCAAGAAATTAAGGCAGGGACTGCAAAGTCCTCAGTACCCTTTTTGTGATACAGACTGCATACCTGCTTATTTTTGATTGCTGTTATCCTCCTCTATTATTTTTTTACCCCTACAGAACCGTATTTCACGGTGGTGAGCACTTGATTGAGAAATCAGTGTCTTGGAAGAAGGCTTTAGTAAAAACACTTTTCTACAACTAGTCATTAGCCCTTACTCTCAGCTAAACACTTCCCTCTTAAGCCAGTTGTATCTGAAGTCACAATACACATGGTGAGAAAAAAACAGCATGCCCTGCATATATCCTGAGAGATGGAACTGTGTTTCTCTTTACCAGTGCATATCAAGCAGAAAGAGGTGGTTTCCTCCAGTCAAGTTCAGGCCAATACCTCCAGCCAGCAACGAGACCAATATTACCTTCAAAGGGCAAAAGAGGGTTCAATTAAGGAGCCTGTTTCCAGGAAATGAACGATTCCTATTCTCCACATATTAATTTGAATAAAGGATCTGTTTATTACATTTACACTACATGTGTACATTTGTTACATATTTGAGAGCTTGCCAGATGCTACTTGATAAGGCATGGAAGCCTGGACATGGCTCAGAGAGGTCAGCCTACCATTCCATATGTATTACCCCTATTTTTTACAGACTAGAGAAAAGACTGAAATCCTGCCTCTCTGATGGCAGACTGTTGCATCAGCCTGGGAGCAATCAGCATCAACCCTTAATTAACAATAATGATTACTTAAACACAAGCAATTGGACTGAAATGGTCTGCTACTCCTTTCACTTTGTTTCCACATAACCTAGTATTTAGAAAAAGATGAGTAGCTGGGGAGGAAACAGGATATAGCAGATGGTCAATTTAGAGAAGATTTCTTGTACAGCAGGAAAGTAACTCAGTTAAGGACACAGACACTTGCTATATATATATATATATATATTTACTACTCAATTTCATGGTATGCTACCTTGATCTTGGTTAAGGAGTTAGCTGTTTATATAGCTGGCAGAAATGTTTAAGTTCAAAGCTAGAAGGACAAATACCTATTTTTTTAGATAGTAGCTTGTTCAAGAAATCCAGCAAAGAAAACAAGCTAATGCATCACATTCTCCATTTACAGTCACAGATCCGTTCCCAGAGGAGACAGCCTGTCCTCCCTCAGTCACAGAAACATCAGCCTTCAGATGAAAGTGTACCAGTATGAACAGTGAATTTGGACTCAGACTTCTTTAGTCACCTGGCAGGCTCCCTTGCTTTAGCCAAAATTTCAGACTAAAAACTAGGAAAGCCAAAACACTGTAGTTAATCACTATTAAAAAAAAAAGACACCTCAAAAATGAAAGAACTCTGAGAGGTCACCTTACTTTGGAAGTATGCAACACTGACTTCTCTCACCCCAAGCCCAATCTTCCTATCTTTATACTGGGGTGAGATAAGCTCTTGTTAATTTTAGCAACATTAGCACATTCATCTGTGTCATTCTCTCTTCTCAAAAGGATTAGTCTGGCACAAAGTATCTGGTGTGCTGGAAAACAGTAAGAAAGTCTTCCAGGTTTCTTGGCAAGTAGGTGATACAAAGAGACATCTCCCAACACAGTGACATAAACTGGAAACAACCAATCTGCTGAGTAGAGCTAAATGGCCCCATATCTTCTACAATACCCTGTTGCAAAAACATCTTTGAACACACTGAAGATTTGAACAACCTTTGAACTAGCTTCAGAGTCAGATGATCTCAGGTTAACATCAAAAGGAGCATTTCAGCAGCTGCTCCTGCCCATTATAAGATATACATCTGTTTTTATAGCTACCTCTTTCAAAAAAAACACCTAGAGGTCCAAATATAAGTGGTAAATGGAATCATGAAGTCAGCTAACACAGCTGCTCATAGCAGCTCTAGTAACTGTTTCTCTGCCCTGACTGCATACCTGAGGCCCTCTGGGATTGTTGTTGAACTCTTCTACCACATCCATTCTCTGTTTAGGATTGACAGAGCCATCCACTGTTGCATACTTCAGCCCCAGTCGCTGGAGGTGCACAGCCACAACTTTCAACATACTTGTCCACTGAGACACAACAACACTGGAGACAGAAAAGGGAGTTTAGAACAAGATCTGTGTGTACTGTAACAGTTTGGTTATTGCAATGTCTCACCCAGGACAAGACAATGATTCATGCACTTTTCCCCACTGCAAACTGGAGTCAAGTCCCTTCCCAATTCAGAAATAGATTCATCTACAGGTATAGTGGGACAACCTGCTGTGGAAGGCTAATATCCAATAAATTTCAGACAAATTAAGTCTAACTTTTGCCTCTTATTTTTGGATTTTACATTGCCACCTACCAATCACAATTCTGAGCTTTTTCTGCAAGATGAATCAGTAGCAACACCAAACTTTGATTGCCCTGGGCCTCTCACTTGCCCCACTTTTTGGATTAAACAGTTTGGGAGGCAATAATTCGTTTGATAGTTTTTTGGTAGGGAACACAAGTAATGTTGGTGTTCTTACTCCTATGGTGGGAATGCTTTTTGGAAAAGATTTTGGAAAAAAAGCTTTCTACATCTGGTACAACTCTGGAGTTGCCCAAGAACAGGACTTCCCCTTCCAACCCACCCTCAGCACAACACCACAAGTGTAACTACTTTGTAGACACACAAGTCTAAGTCCGTTCTACGCTGTTGAACAAAACCAAGCAGAAAACTCTCTAACACTGCAGTCTCACACAGAACTTGCATAACGAGAGCTGCAGGACTTCAGCAACACTTAAGTCCTCTGATCAATGTATTCCTTTATCTCAAACAGGTTCAGTTTTAACTACTATTTCATTCTCCTACTTTTTTACTGGGGTGGGTTGCAGAGCTGAGGGCAAATATTTCTCAGCACAACCAAGTTCTTCCTAATTCTGTTTTTGGAGAAGAGTCCGTCTGGGCCTCAAGGCCTGAGATTCCTCACACATTCCCCTATATTTACACTTATCTACTCCTTAAACTACCCTCTCCTGTCTTAGATTATTTTTGACAATCAGATTTCAACTACTGCAGTACTGCCACTATTTTACCATACCAGAAATTTTGTATTCAATTGCTTTAAACTATTTCTGCTGCTATCAAGAGACGTGCTTCTCTCAATCACTATGACTAAAGAAAAGGATAGGCTTACTAACCTTTTCTGAGACTCTGAGTGACTCTGAATAGTTTTCAGTTCAGCCAAGAGGTGAGCTATCTGCAGGGTTTAAAAAAAAAAAAAGTTAGTCTGCTTGCTGTCATAACCCAGCTCATGCTTGGCTATTCACTAAAAATGGAAGTGATTAAAATAACTTTTCAACTAGAATTTCTTCCATGCTCAGACTTTCAAGATATTTTAAGAGAGTTAAGAAATCAAATCAAACATGTTTTATAGATTCCAACCTTCCTGTGAGAAGACAAGTTATTACTACATCTCCTCTTGCTGCCATCCCATTTTTTCTAGCTCCTCACAAGCACCATGCTCTCATATGCATGCTTTTCGAAACTTCTGTGAACTAAGTGCTCAAGATTTTCACTGACAGTTTATCAGCACTGTCAGATTCTCACAGCATTATTAAAGTACCCATCAAGACCTGATAAATTGGAGCCTTCCCAGAAGGGGTTCATCAGACTATTCATATTCTCTCCTGACTTCATCTAAATTGCCAACTTAGACTGATCTGCAATTATCAAGGTGTGACAATTCATTAACAAATTGAAAAATAAATTGCTGAAATCCAAGCTTCTCAGGGAAGGTCAGAAAACCACAATCACAATACCTTGGTGCTCTCCTTGGTAATTTCAAATATATCTGTTTTAAAAGCTGTGCCATTGAGGTAGACTGTTGACTTGGAATCAGGAGTCTGGAGCTCAGACAGGGTCAAAGCACTAAGTTGTTCCTCAATGGAGAGGGAAAGGCCTTCACTGTTCAAGTTAACTTGGTCCAGAGCCTGCAGGAAAGAAAGCAACATAATAAGGGATCACAATCAAGCCCGAGATCAAATTGAGTACTGATCCACAGTCTGCACGATGTCTGCTGACAGTGGGTTTGAAGGAAGCTATGCAATATGAGGACAGAATGATTAAGAAACATTACTGGGTCAGACCAACAGTCCCTTTGGCCCCTCATTCTGCCCCAAGAAGGGGGAGTGTAGGTCCAGTCTCCTCAGATTCCCCCTATAGCATTTAACAATTGTAGGATTAAAGATGTCAGAAGATGAATCCCTGCCTGTTCCCTTAATACTTGCACTTATTCTACAGCTGCTTTATATGACAGAGCAAAGGACTCTGGAAAGATTACTCTACTTCATGCAAGGCAACTTCAGGCAATGCACTTACAGAGCTCTCTAACACACAGGCCTCTCAAATAAGCTGCACTTCTGTGCTTTTCAAGCACCAGGTTAAGGTCAAGACAACTTATTTGCCATTAAAATTCTATTTTCTTTTTAATCTCAATAAAGGCATTTCCAGACACAGCTGCCCACACAGGTCATGCTGGGGAACTCTTCAGTAGGAAGTATGTCCATCTAAAACATCTCAGGCTATAAGGCACAGTCCGAGAAATGGTTCAGTTCATACACCCCCAGCTAAGCGATGCAACAGTGTTACAAACTCTGTTAATTTACACAAACTTTAAAAAGTCCCCACACCACTAAGATACAATGCAATTACCACTTTCAGTAAGGAGAGATGGCAGCAGCACTGACGGAGCCTCAGCAACATGGACAAGACATGGACAGTACTTGAGACCTGGGAGGCACTTTGGGAGTTTGTCAGAAATTCCTTTTGACTGAGCCCAAACTCTTGTGCAGCTGCCAAGGAAGGAAGACAAAACATCAAGAGCTCTGGAAAGCATTTTCAAGCACTGCCCAGTCACCTCCAGCAAGAGTGCAATCAGTAAGAAACAAGAACCAACAGGAAAGCAAATACCTAATTTAACACAGGAACTCATCAACCCCCACTTAAAATAAATAAAGACAACAACACAAATCAGAGTACCACATACCATATACTAATACTCACATCTCTTCTCTGAGCAATTAGACCTTTATTTCAGAAGGCAATTTTAGACCCAGGGAGTTTAAGAGATTTGCCCAGAGCCACAACAGTGAGACCAGACTTTTGGAATATTATGGTAAGATTCTTTGTAACATTAGGGGAGCAGCAAAACATTTTCCAAAGAATTTCTAAGTCCTGACCCCATGCGGCCAGGTCTGTTCCCCTTCCTTCATCGTGCATTTAAGAGTCACTCCTGCAAATGTTTTCAGGAGAGGGTCTTCCCAAACCTTTTTCAAATGGGTTACTACCAGCATACTCTCTGCCTTCATTTTTCTGCTCTTGTCTCTTTAGGTAGGATTGTAGTGTTGACCTGGAAAAACAAGACAAAAACTGTGGGAATTTACAGCAGGAAAAAAGGCAAGAAGGACCTGAGCTTATCAAGCAAGCTGATGGTACATTAAGATAAGGAAGGTTTCATTAATCATTTAGTCATAAAACGATCACAAAAAACCCCCCAGTTTTGTTTAACTTTAATATGATCAAAACCAAGATCCAATTTGGGAAACAAGTCTGCTTATTGGAATATCTTGAGTATAATAACAGCCAGGGACAAATGGACAACACTCTTCATAACAAAAGGACATCTTTAAATATATATTTAAAAGTAAGGCTCTTTACAGTAACACTGTTGAAAGAAACCCTGGGAGAACACAAAGTGATGCTGGCTTGCATTACAGCCATCTGGAGAGGCCAGAATAATTGCCAATTATCAGAGGACAGAGCTGAGAAATTCTCTCCTTTACAAGTGCTGGCACATCATCATTTAAGAAGTACTGTTGCAGTTCCAAATCTTTGGAGTCTTGAAATCAATGAGATAAAGCAAAAGTCTAGATTACAAAGCTCATACAAGGCACAAACATATGGGAAAAAATGAATGTATCAGTTTCAACTATTACCAGAACAAGCAATATATTTTCAAACATGACTGACAGATAATCAGAAAGGGGAAAAATGAACAGGAATTTGTCCAAAAGCTCTTCTCACCTAAAGTGGATTTCTCTTTCTGATTTTTCATACTAGTAAGAAAACCACAAAATATCCTATCCCTTCCCCACATTCATACCTGGATCTAGCAAAGAGCACATTGTACACAGACTGCTCCTCTGCTGAAAGTTTTAACTGATGCAACTGCGTCCTACGCTCGGGCAGAGACACCTGAAGTGAAAATACACAGGATCAGATGTACCTAAGGCAAAAATCTTATACAGCATCACAAACACCAATGTTCCGAGATTTAACATAGTATTCTAAGTTTCAAAAGACAGCTGTTTGTTTCTTCATTAAAATTATGCATATTAATGCAATTATGACACAACAGAGATACCCACATAACTCCAAATACCCTGATTAACACTCAAGATAAAAATCTTTATTCCAGATCATCCAACAGCAAAAGGCACGAGCAACTAAGCATTGACTGCCACATAACTGCCATGGAGGGATTCCCTTATTGTGTTGTAAAAGTAGCGTCTCAGTTCCCCATTCAGAATCAGACAGTACACCAAAACCACACCTTCTAAAAGCTTACAGACATCAGTGACCCAATACTCAGTTTAACAGACTATTTGTAGAAAGCAATGCAGAAAGCCAGTGCACCAGATCCATTTGACACATAGCAGCTTTGATTCTTGGTGATCTAGGCTGGCTCAGAGACCCAGGCTAGCTTTCCACTAAGTGGGCACCTACTTGCAATTACTTGACATATTCTCATCTGCATGTGATTTATAACTACAAGGTTTAATTAATTATTAAATATTTCTGCTTTCTGGATAGGCAACCAAAGCATCCCACAGGCATTCATTCCTCTTGCTCAAGAGACTACAGCAGACAAAAAACCCCACTCAAATAAACTTACACATGTAAAAAGAACTGACTGTCTGCTGCAACAAAAACAGCGGAGTGATTGTCTGGTTGTGGAGGGTGAAGTTCTTACCAAGGGCTTGCCAGTTGAATCCAGCTGGTCCTTAGTTCTCCGTAGTAAGAGGCTCCTGGTTAAGAGGCTTAGCCTCTCCCCTCCCTTCTTTGTGTTGTTATCTACCTGGTACTTCCACACTTTGTATTCATCAAAAGGAGAGCAACGTAGAAACCTACAACAGAAGGGAACGAGACTTCATACCAAGGGAAGAAAAGTTCTTCGGTTACTCCTGAATAACAAGAACCAAATTCCTTGCCATCCAAAACAAACCATTTTCAGTTCAGCCACAGCTGCTAGAGCAATAAAGCACTTCCAGTGCAGTGACGCTGATAACTTGTTTGCTCAAAAGTCTGACCATCGCTAGCACAGTGGAAGTGTGGCTTTCTGGCTCTGTACCCATCACTTCCCCTTAGCTCATTATGTCTCAAACATCACCAGCAAATGAAGGGCATCAAGAAGCACAGGCACTTGTCAAAAAGCATAATTATTTGTTATTTCAAAACCCTGTACCTCTTAATTTAAAATTAATTTCAATTATCAAAAATTACTTTCAAATCTAAATTCTCTCTGGTTCTCCAACACCCTTCATAATCTTTTCTCCTTCAGCAATGCAGAGCACAGAGTTTAACCTGTTTATAATTTGTTGCGAGAAGCCAAAGTTTTCACCCTTTCCTTCAACACCCTTGTAGCACAACACCCTTTAACAAGGTCCTCCCAGGCTGCCCTGCTAGTAACAGGGATTACTGCACAAAACTTCTGTTCATTAAAATTGCTTTTGTAGATACTCATCTTGGAGACATAGGAGATCTCAAGTAATTTCTCCTTTATCCTCTATGGACACAGAATAGCTACACGCAATAGCAGACGCACAGTCAGCTTTGCGCAACGCCTCAGCCTTTGCAATCCAGTGCCTGAAGCGTTACTATAACTAGTCTCACTACCACATATATCCTAGAAACCTCTCAAGCTTAGAAACAACTTCAGTACTTCATCAGCAAAGAATTACTGGAATCGGAGCCCTGTCCATGTGTTCACGTGAAGCCAGCTCACCTCAGGAGAGAGTACATGTCCAGTAGGTTATTCTGTATCGGTGTCCCGGTTACAGCCCATCTGGCACTGGCTCTCAGTTTGCACACAGCTATAGAGGTTTGAACCCTTGGGTTTTTAATATTGTGAGCTTCATCCAATATAACTCGAGCCCAAGCTACCCTGAGCAGAGGGGAACTGGGAGATGACCCACTCTGAAAGAAAAAGCAGACTATTTATAATCCAGAGCAATAACCTTGCTAGGGTCTCTAAAGAACCACAAGCAAACATATTTTTTCCAGCAAGAAGCCTTTTCCTGATGTTAGTCAGCAGTAATCTGAGCTCTTACTGTCATGTAAGAGATGCTCTCAAAAAAATAATCTCTTCAAAGCTTCCATGAAAGGTTATAAACTGAAGAATGTAACGTTTGCCTGTTCTTAATAACAATTTCTACCTTTACTGTTTTTCTTGCTTTTAACATCTTATCATGTCTTTCTTCCCAAGAGGCATTTCATATCAGTACAATTTTGCTAGGCTGGGACCAAGGACCACATATAATTATTGACCTCTCTAGTTTTATAGATGCCACCTTGAAGTTTCAGGAAATTCAAAGGCCTGTTTGGTCTAAAAGCTACATCTAGACCTGTACACAGAGGTAGGAGACAAGAATATCCACCAGCAAGGGATTTTCTCTATACTGTGCAGCCAACTTCAGTCAGCATTCAGCAATCACTTTATTATTTTCACAGCCTAGCAAATACACTGCTGTTTCTTCAAGAGTGCAGCTGCCTCAGTCTCAGTTCAGACTGACCTAGAGCCTGAGCGCAACACGTTTCTGGTAGTTTAAAGTGATGTTAGTGCTTCAAGCAGCAAAGAATACCAAGCAGGAGATTCTAGTGTTCCTTCACAGTCACATCTCAAAAGGAGTATGAGATTCATCACTGCACTCTTAAAATAACTCTAAGACATTTCAACTGTATTCACTGTAATTCTGTATTTCTACAGAACACATCTATTGAGAGTATTTTTCACCTTTTTCTTTCTGCACTTCACAGCACTTTCTCTCTTCGCTTTATTTTTTATTGTTCAAACTCAGAGGACTTAAGGGAAAAAATATTCAACCTGCTGCTCACTGTAGCATATATAAGGTGCTCCTTAAAACAATAATGGCTTGCAACACCTCAGAACAAAACATTAAGGCCATCCTCTCTCAACACTATGGCTTCTCACCCCCACATCATGGTCCTCAGCAGGGACTTCCCCCTCCTCTTTGCTTGTGGGAACCTCCTTGGAGAGAAGGCTGTAGGTTGTGACAACAACATCATATTCAGAGAGCCTGCATAAAGGGAAAGTAGTAGTCAGGAGCAAGAACAAATGAGGAATTCATTTTGCAAGACAGACAAAATTCATGCTGAATGTTTAAGAAAAACACAGTTCTACAAGTGCTGAAAAGCAGAATTTTACAGAAAACTTAGCTTCACAGCTCAGACACATTGTCCCCATTTTATGGATACTGGAAGTACACACAGTAAGCTCAAGATGACAGTAAAAGCCAGTTGTACAGAATGCACATCACATGAGATGAGCCCTATTTAGAATCTGGGACCTAGAAATACTGCTCAGCATGGTCTTAAGTGTGTAGAAATGTAGTGTAGAAAATTTTCTGATCTAGACATACAGCTGATAAAAAGGGGTAAATTCTCTAAAACATCTCTTGCTTGCAGATATTGTCAGTGGCAGTTTCTTCCATGCTTGTGCATTGTGGTTGTTTTTTAGGTTTTTTTGTTATCAGGAACAGCAATAGCCTGCACCAGAACCACTCAGCATGGGTACAGGCCATAAAGGTTTTGCTACATACACACTGACAGCAGGCATCAGTCTGACCTTCTAGATCCTCCACATTTCCATACTTCAGGTTCTTCCATCATTCTACAGCCACCGAATTTCAACTCTGATATACACAATCTCTTGCTAAGTGGTATTTTACTTTTCTCAGTCATATTTATGGTTTATCACTTACACCTCTGCATGTTTATCTCTGTTTGGTCCATGGTACAAATAGACCCTCAGCTTGCCCCAACCCACGCGTCTGTCAATCTCTTTCTTCCAGTGATGGATCAAGGATGCAGGACAAATGATTAAAGTGCTGTGGGAAGGGATAATAATGGAATCTGCAGGGAAATATTGCAGACAGGTTTCAATGTCTTCACATTAGACTACAACAAAGACAGAATTTTTTGAAAGTCACAACACTTAAGAAGATTAGTTCACTTCTCCTGTGAGCACAGTTTGTGAAGCGGAATCTCTACACTGCACTCTTGAGGACTGTTAGTTCTGTGTGGAAAAATCTTCACTTAAACACTAACACATCACTTCCTATCTGCTCAAAGTTATGCTTTATATCTGTGCACTTTCTCTGGATAAGCTGAAAGGTTAGAATTCAGGAACAAACCCTGATCTCTCCTGAAAATACAGTACCAAATTATTTTTTCTTTCCTGTTCTAGAAGACTGAAATGTTACCGTTTTGAACCGTACAGGAAAAACAAACATATAGTCAGTAAACTTGGCAAGACAGGAAAAATTAGTCCAACCAGTTCCATGAGGATGGAGAGAGTAGCAGGTTGTGGACAAAGAAACAATACTCTTTAAGAACTCCAACATCCCTCATATGTCTATGGACAAGATATAAGTAATCTTATGGGGGGGGGCCCAAGAAAAAAAAATTAGTCACAGAGAGGTGAGTAGTAACTAATTAAAGTCTTTATGCTATGAAAAGTATGCATATGTATGACATATGCATATATTTGCATATGCTGAAAAAACTATGAAACTTTTTTCAAAACAGCATATGCTGGCTTTAACTGGTTCAGGAAAGTAATCAATTAAAAAAATATAAATCCCAAAACAGTATCAAGGAATGAGCTGGGAAAACCTACACATCCAATGGAAGAAAAAAATGACACAAGAGAAAGGCCTTACAGGGGAGTGCAGTAAACAGTAAGCCCGATGGAATTTTCCTACAGAAGAAGTGAGCACAGATAGAGTCTGTTGTTTTATGAGCCATCAGCCTATAATGCTTTAGGCATTTCAAATGGCACTGCATCATAATGTATGTACTGTATGATGGAAAAAATTCTGTACCGTTTTTGGATAGCCACATTCCTAACTTCTCCTCTCTCTTCTCTGTCTTCAGCTGCTTCTGGGACAGAATGAGGGCAATCATTGTTAGAGTCTTCCCCAAGCCCATGTCATCCGCTGGAAAAAGACAGACAGAAGTTGTGATGATCTGCAGAAATAAGCCCTGCTAACTCAGATCTGCACTGAGGTATATACTGCAACAGAAATTGCCCTCGGGAGCCTCGGAAAGAAAAATACACATATGACCATTTCAGGGTATGATTTAGTAATGGAGTAGTAGCTGTAATCAGTCAATGGGCACAGAAAAACAAGTCCCTTCAACGTGCCTACAAAATAACTAGTTATTGGCCTCCAATAAGTTATGTGCCAAACTGCTGCTGACATAAATCTGCCTGCCAAAACCCACTTTCTTGTTCTGTTGCTTACCCAGAATTCCTCCACACGGCCTCTGACTCTCTCTCCAGAGCAGCCATGCAAGCGCCTGTTTTTGGTGTGGCAGCAGTGGAACCTGAGAGGGCGAGACAGAGAAATTGAAGGCAACACCTTGCAAAGCTGAGACACTTCTGCTTCCTATACCAAATTATCCAGTTGAACTGTCCTACTACAATCCTACTAAAAGGAGTTTGCCTACCTGTTGTTTTCCCACATGGACAGGAAAAAGATAAGCAAATCCTGCAGACAGGAGGTCAGCAGCACCACAGATCAGTCTCACTAATGCCTTATGCACAAACCAACCTAGCGCCTCACAGTGCTCCGAGAGAATGTAAAGGCAGCTCGTTCAGGTGGAAAATCCACCCAAGCCTACCTTGCTCACAACAGGCATCACTGTCTAGGACAGGGACTGAGAACACTTCCCCTTTTGTCACCAAGTCCAAGACCCCTACAGACTCTTAAAACAGGAAGAGGGACTACATACTACCATCATAAGCCATTAAATAGCCTTCCCCAGCAGTGGAAAGGTCCAAAGAGGATCTAACAAGTGACACAAAATATACATCAACACACCATCTTGTAGAGACAGGTGCCTTCCAATACCTTGCACATAACCTCAACTATGGGTTCTGCACCACCTGATAAAGAGCTGCTCTTTGGCAGATCAGAACAGACTACTCTGGAGTCCGTTGGGTTGCATGAACTCCATCATCTGCAACACTTTTCTATAAGACTATTCCTTATAGCTTACTGGGAGACCTAACTGGGAAAGAAAGAACAATAAGAAGGTTCTCAGACTGTTCTTCACTAGAGACCTACCTCTGTTCTGCTAATCACGTACCAAAAATGTGGTTGTGAGTTGGTTGCTTTGTTTGAGGCGCTACTGCTTCATTCAAGCACTAAATATTGTGAACACACCACAGCAAGAGGGCAGAACATCAGTATTGGCAATCTGAAGCAACTCTCGTGGATGGAAAGTAATTAGAGCATCTCCTTCCAGCAGGAAGAAAACTGCAAAGTACTTCAAAGTGTGAAAGGATGGGATGCTCTAGGGTATCACCCAGATGTTACACTTCATTCATCAGCATGACATACTCCATCCTTGCCAACTCACCTTCAACCCAGAGGGATCTTCAGCTGCTGTCTGCTCTGTTGGACAGGACTCTAGAGATTTGTGAAGCTGATTAATAGCCTCGCTTGTGGCAGCGTGTACAGCCCTGATTCGGTCTTCTGTCATTCTTCCTCCATATAGATTCTGCACACCAGAGTTCACTGGAAAGATACAGTATTATACATGAGATGTGTTTACAAAGCTAACTTTCCCAAGCAGATCTATCATCTCAAAGACTGATCTCAGTGGCTACAGATGCCTGGGGGGTAGTATGCAGTTCACAGTAACAAAAAAGGTTTTGTACTCTCACTTGCAACCACAAGTTGCAGGATTATTTCAGAAATAGTCCTCACTAGTGTTCTCTTTAATGAAAAAAAGTCTTTTGGTACTTACTTCCAAAACTGTGGCCACAATATTCACTAAAACCTAAAGCAGCAGCAGCAGAGGGTTGACTGTGGGAGCCTGAAGAGGTCTTTGCTGTAGGACCCTGGAGCAGTAGTTGTGTTATCAACTTTGTACCACCTGGCCTGCCTAATGGGTTAGGCAAGGATTCCTCGCGGCAGCTGCTGCTTGTGCTATCCTGCCCTTAAGAAGAAAGGAATCACAGGTTGAAAAGGTTGCACAACGGACCTCAGAGCCTTGAATCACAGCCCAGAGAAGGGCCTTCGTTTTGCCCAATTGTCTGCTTGCAATATATTATTAAGTGGTCACACAGATTTAACAGAAGGATAGCTGGTTACCATATCACCTGAGCCACTGCAGCTGCTAACGTGCAAGCTCCTAGCCTGCTCCTACGTGACAGCTGATGCAGTTCAGCTCAAGCCTCAATGTGTGGTTTATACCAACACAGTGAACTTTGCAACTGTGATCAGATTAGTGCAAACACAAGGTCAGTCCTGCACACTGTTCCCAGAGGATATATTCCTTTTAAAGACACCTTTCTTGTCAATGTTTTGGTCACAAAAACTATCAAAACATCCAAGAATGAACGGGCCAAGAACTCGTGAGCTTTTCTCTCTTTCCTAGAAAGGTCTGTCTTGCTGAAAACCAGATATGGTCTAAGACATTGTGACTGCTCGTTGTGTGGTGGCCTGTGAGATCCTTGCTAGTGATTTTCAGTTTCCAGAGTTGTCAAACTGGACCTTCCCATCAACACAACTGATATTAAGATCACAAAGTAACTCTCCTGTTGAGGTGATCGTACAGATAACTCAACAAAATGCCTCTCTTCCCCAGGTGATTAATACTAGTTAATAGAATTACAAAGTCACTTTACAAGAATGGCACACTGGAAGCTGCTTATCTTGTACCTGGTAGCTGAAACATTCAGACACAGCAGCCAAAACATGCATAAGCAATATGGTTCCATACTGCAAAAAGGAGGACGTTAGCACTTCACTGGCAAGTTCTCAGAGAGACACCTGCTTCAATCATGTAGCCAAAGCTGGAAACAGAACAAGCTCAGGGTCCTAACCATGGGAGGAAACTCTCTTGGGAAGCCACCACACTTCAGAGGAAACATTTCAGTTGTTCCATTCATCCTCTCCCAGACACACACTTTGCAACTGACACTTATCATCTTCAGTGAATCATAACAGACAAACTTTATACAGACCACGTGCCATATATAACTATGCTATTTTCCCTCCATATTAACAACTGTAGTAAGGCAAACTTTTTTGCAAAGTTCTGGGGCAAAAAATTTTAGCTCTACCTTTTCCAGTAGTATCTGCTGTCGAAATGTTAAGGGCACTGAGTGCAGCTTCCAAATCCTGCACTTGCTTTAATAACCGTTCCCCTTTATCTGGCAGCAGCTGGATATTCACTGTAGCCAAAGTACTCTATAAAACAAAAAAGAATCCCAAACCTGAGTGTGCTTACCAAACTCTCTGCCAATAGAGAACAATCAGGTCAGAAGTTTAAAAACATTAATCTTATGCCACAGTAATTTCTAATTTGATATTGTTCTACAATCTCCAGAAGTATTTAAGTGCCATTCAGTGTGATTAAATAGTCTTTTAGTAGAAAATAAATTGACCATTCACGTACTTTAGAAGAGATGGAAGGACACAGGACCTCCCTGTTTTTATGAAATGGGATGAACAGATAATAAAGAGACTTAGACAATCTTAACATCTCTCAAAGCACCCAACGCTCAACATACTTGCACATTTCTTTCTATACCAGCAGGAGTAACAGTTCTGACTGTTTCGAGGTTCTGTTCTTAGCTCTAGGCAAACTGGGGTTTTTATAATAAAAACTATGGAACATAGTTATCGGCAATTATTACAAAAACAAAGAGGCAGGTAGTTTATTTCGTCTTAGTGTGGGCTTTCATGGCTAGATCACTCTTACTTCACAAGTCCAAGAGAAACCATCAGAAACAGCCCCGTTATTTAAAAAGGTTAAGCTGGCTGTGCACTGTTCCATCTCATGCAAATTACTTTCTGAGTAAAAGACGGGCACAACCTCAGGCAGGTCACAACTGAGCACCCCCAAATGCAGAAGGTTGTATTACCTTACAGGAAATTGTCTCGTACGTGGCCTAAAACAACTAGCATGTCTAGGCTGAACTCCTTCCCTTGCCCTGGTTTTCCTAAACCATTCCACTGTTCTGAGTTTCTGCTGTGAGGGGATACCCTATTCTGATGCCTGTCATGAGTAAGTGAAGTCACCCTGAACACAGAACCAAACAAAAGGGAATAACAGGTACAATAAATGACCTTTTTCTGCTTCAGCTGGACTACAAGATGGTTGTGAAGAGCTTTAGGGTCCTGGGGTCCTTCAGTGTGATGTGATGCTGCAGCTCCTGGCAAAAATGTCCCCTGCGTACTCTTCCCCGATTCTCCTGAAGGAATCTCTCTTGACTCCAAACTCTCAACTGATTTCTCGGCTTTACTTTTACCTGATGAAGAATAAGCAAATCCTACTTTATCACTGTCAGTGCCAGAGACTTTATTAGCAGGCTGCCCCAGCCCTGGCCTGATTTGTGTCTTGAGTGGCACTGCCTCTGCTCCTCCCTTTGGGGCGGCACGTTGCAACGCTGATTGTGGTAACGCTGGGGAAGTCGCATCTTCTTTAGACATCGGTTTCCTCTCTCCATTCTTTCTGCCAATATATTCTTTCTCTCTTGGTTCTTTATCCCCACAGCTTTTTAAGCTTTTCTCTCCAAGCTGTTCCTCCTTTGGAGGCTTGGTACTTGTACTTTGCTTTCCAAGACTTGGTGGAAAGAGTTTATGACCTAGCTCTTTCTCCACACACTCGGAAAACTGCTTGGATTTCCTGTCACTGCCATCATATTTCTCTTCCTCCAAAAGGGTGTTTTTTCCTTTCCAGGTCTCAGAAAGACCAAGTTTGGACTCGGAAAATGTGCTTTCCTTAAGTTCTAGATCACTCCTTTTTCCCATTGACTGCTGCTTTTTAGTTTTCAGCCCTTCTAGAAGTTCTTTCTCCGTGGGGGAATCAGAGATCGATTTCTTTTCTTTATGTGACACCAGCATGCTATCTTTGTCTGCTTTTATTCCTTTTGCTTTACTTTCCTCTCCATTGCCTTGCTTCATTTGATTCCAGGATGATGGTTCACAATTCTTGTCTATGACTTTGAATGGATTTCTTTGGCCGCTGGGATTGAAGAGAGGTGCTGTGTTGGGCTGTGATTCTAAGGCTTTTGACACTTCTTTGGTAGCTTTTGGATCCTGCAATGTACACAAGTGAGTAAGTACTAACTAATGTACATATTATTAAAGCCTGCTAACTATACACACAATCTGATCACCTCAAGCAAGACTTCGTTCTCTACAAACACCATCTTTCCTATCACTTTAACAGAATCGGGATAAACATTTTACAAGGAAAACAAACAAAACTGCTGGTTTTCTGCTTTCTTTGCCATTCCAATATTTTTTGGGGATCAAGTCCCAACAGTAGCATCCTCAAGAAAAGAGGACAGCCAGAGTTAAGACTGGAGAACAGTGATTACTTCACACAATTTAGGAGTAAAAGAAAGATATAATCTAAAACACAGCAGCAGGCTGATACGCTTTTCAGCTAGAAAATACAAACTCACATATTCTACAGTCTCAGAGGTGATTATAGTATACAGAATGAAAAGTCACTCTAGAATAAGCAATACTATAATACAAATAAAACATTCATACCTGCCATGGGACACTTCCACACCATTTCTTCCCATTCAACTTACTTTTAATGCACCGGTAAAACAACCTACCAAAGAATAAAACAAGATTTGAACTGCAGGAGCCAGTAAAGAAATCCTAAGCGTTCTTTAAAAAGTTCTTTGCACCAAAAACATCACAGACAAGTTCTCTTGATCTGCGCTTTACATCCAGACATTTGCATAGCAAAAGGCCATTGACAATGGCAACAAAGCTTATTACAAAAGCACCGTTCTCTGGATAAAGACTGCTAGAGTTTTGGTTTGTTTGGTTTTTTATTTTTAGCAATGAAAAGTAGCTGCTCCGGCAAAAATATCGTCTCTGTTCAGAGCCTCAGAAGTGTCCTATGACTTCAAGGTGTAAGGCAACAACTACTCTTTTAGTTAAGTCTGCAGAGACTACCTCATCTTGGAAGGACCTCAGGAACAGAAAAACTTTGGATGTGCTCTTTTCTTAAAACTGGCAGGCAAGGAGCACTGCCACAAGAACTTTACCAGAATTGGTGAATTGGATGAAACCATCACGAGCTTTTGATGAACCTAACCACAAAGCTGCGTTCAATTCACAGAATCACAGAATGTCAGGGATTGGAAGGGACCTTGAAAGATCATCCAGTCCAACCCTCCTGCCAGAGCAGGAACATTTAGATGAGATCACACAGGAAGGCGTCCAGGCGGGTCTTGAATGTCTCCAGAGAAGGAGACTCCACAACCTCCCTGGGCAGCCTGTTCCAGTGCTCTGTCACCCTCACTGTAAAGAAGTTTCTTCTCAAGTTTAAGCGGTTAGAAACAAACATTATCTAATAATTTAGGTTTCTATCATTGAATATAACTACTACTAAAAACAGCAAGCATTTTGAGACATGCTAAGCAAAGGCCTCAAGGCTGGATGAGTCTTTTCAGTTCTAGAAGGAAAGTGCAAGCCTGCCACCCAACAATGCCAAGCGTTCAAACCTGAACCACAAACCTGCGCTTCCACCGTGAGGAACTTACTGGTATTGATCCCTGTCCTGCTGCTGGACCAGGACCTGCAGCTCCACCACGCACCCCTCGTGGATCAGGCAGTGAGAAGCGGGAACACTGGAAAAAGGGAGAAGAGGAAGAACG
>NW_010336457.1:0-36690 GCF_000700745.2 Antrostomus carolinensis
GATGAACTGCTCCATCAGCTTCCCCAGCACCGAAGTCAAACTGAGAGGCCTGTAGTCTCCTAGATCCTCCTTCAGGCCCTTTTTGTAGGTGGCTGTCACATTGGCTGACTACCAGTCTGCTGGGACCTCCCCAGTTAGCCAGGATTGCTAAAAAATGATGGAAAGTGGCTTGGTGACCACCTCCTGCCAGCTCTCTCAGACCTCTTGGGTGGATTCCATCCAGTCCCATAGATTTGTACACATCTATGTGGTGCAGCAGGTCACTGACAATCTCTTCCTGGATTGCTGTTGCTTCATCATGAAAAACAGACCATATACAGAAATCAACAAAAGCAGGCCTCAGAACGTAAACAAAAATACTTCAATTTAAATAATTTGTTTTTGAAAAAAATCTACACACTGGGCTAGTGGTCTAGATTGTAGATATCTCCACTGAACCAGCCATTTCACAGTTCCTTTATTGCCATTTGTGAATGAAAAGGGTACTTTGGGGAGTGCAGTCTACTCCATTATTTTGAATATCTACATTAGAATGAGGTTAGAATTATGTCCCAGAGTTGCCTATTTTTTTCTGAGTAATTAGAGACTGGTTAAGTAAGAGGGAGATTTCTATAGCTGGTCAGGTGGATCCTACGTATTTTGATAGAAAATCTTGAGTTAAGAACTCAAGAGCCAAAGAACTCCAAGGGAAAAAAGGTTAATTGGGAGTGGCAGGTAAAATTAGGAATGTCCCAGAAAATAAATTGGGCCCGTGAAGCAAATGGAGATTTGTTAGTCCTACTTCAAATTATGTTTTTTTTCAGGAAAACCTCTGTACAGTAAAAGCAGAGCCCGATGGATGCCCAATGAAAACAGATGCTTTTACAAGTAATAATAAGATGAGACATTGCTCTGAGAAGTTGGACACAAATCTTCAAAACACAGCACACAACATTCATGGCAAATCTCCTTTTCATAGATTAGGCATTTGTACATTAAGAGAAAAAAAATATCCATCCTGTTACTCATGTTTTTGAAAGGTTCTTCTTTTGATTTTCATATTTAAAGACAATGCCTAAACCCGTCAATTTTATGTCATAGTTAGTGGTCTATTACATGCATATTTACAGACAATAATTACTAGTTTTCTCATTAGCTGTTGTTACATAGCATTCTAAGAAAAGATTAGTAGAGATTTAATTGAAAACCAGGATTAATTTTTGAGAGATTGCATGCAAATAATACATATCCACAGTTCTACTGTTTAAAACTGAAAATTATGTTTTATAATCTCACTCAAAGTAATAGCTAGATTCAGAAGATGCAAAATTGAAAGATTTTCTCAATAAAACAGTAAGGGAGAATCTGGAGTCCTATATCAATAATAAAATCTAAAGCACACAGAAAATTATCTGTTGTGATTCTGAATATGGGCTAAACTTATCATGTCTGTACAGGACCATAATGAGACATTTGGCATCTGGGATGCTGCCTCAGCTGGCCCTCTGCCTCCTGCCAGCTGCTGCAGCTACCTCCTCTGGACATTCTCACTCCAGACTGAGGAGCTGAACCAGCACCAGCAACCAAAGTGTCTGAGACATTCGCTGCTCTGGCCTGTTCTTTGCTATGGCTCTGTGGTTGTGTTGTTTATTGTGAATATGTCTTGATACTCAGATAAGAAAGTCACAGTACAGCAGTTCTACTTACTGTGGTCTACTTCTGGATCTGACTTAAAAAAATAAAGATTATTAGTTTGAATAAGTACCTGCTGAATACTGGTAGTTGTGTGAGATGTTTTGCAGTTTTACATAATGGGCAAAGGAAGCTGTGGATATATCCAGTGTATCTTGGCAGAGTTCCTCTATGATTCATGAGAGAAATGAGAAGGATAAGAGTTGCCAGGCTTAAAAGATCTGATATCACTAAAGCCCAGGAGACTCTACTTAAGAGCATTGAGAGCCCCACAGAATTATTCCAGGGTCAGCCAGATCACTTGGAAGACTTGACATTTGGGATTTGCTATCTTAGTTTTCAAATTGCTAATGAAGTTTATATGCAGAGAATATGAACTTCTCCTGCATTATTTTTTTATGTGGCAATTTTATATTTGAAAATACAGTTTTATATATTTGCTTGTCTGACTTTAAAACTTAGGTTTCTCCTTTATCTCACAGATGGCCAATGGCTATGAAATATTAATGTTAACAGTAATATAAATAATGAATTAAACAATGAAAGCTTTGGCTTAAAAAGTCTAACTCTTATGTGGGTACAGACTTAAAGGTGCACATGAAGACAGGAATGTATCATTATTTCTTCCAAGTAAAGAATTGCTTGTTTGTAAATCAGACATAATCTTATTACTTTATGTTTCTACTTGGGGCAAAATAGTAACCACTTAACAAGGTGAACCCCTGTCTAGTCTCTCCCAGTATTTGTTATTCTAATTTATCTCAGCAGAGAAAACATTAATTCCCTGAGTGGCTGAGCTAAGCCCTGGTTTTGCTGCAGGCTCCTGATCTTGCATTCTTTGTGTCACTCCTAAAGCCTTCAGAGGCTGTGCAAAGGAAGTGGTTCAGACCCCGTAACTCTGTATCTGAAGAAAAACGATTTAATATTTTTCAGTTTCATTTACCAGTTCCTGGTCTGATGACAGTCTTGATGCACATCTTGCAGTTTTAAGAATGTTTTCTTTCTTTTTGGTGTTGCTTAGGTATAAAATGATTATGTAGTTTTCTATAACATGCTGTTTCCTTGCGATATTCTCACTCAGTAGGGTAGCTCTCTATTGATTATTTATTTTTGGAAGAACCTTAACACAGCCCTATACTGTGAGCCCCTGTCTCTTGAGAGATTACTTTATAAAGTCTGTGAGCCTTCATGAAAGAATACAACACCTGAAAATAGAATTATACTTTGAATTGTGGTGTACCTAATTGTGGTGTGCCTGTGCAGTACATAATCAGCCTTACAATATGCAGTGGTAAAAACCTATTTTTAATCATGCTATTTTTTCAGATTACATTTGCATGGAAATAATCGGCCATCTTCTAAGACTTGCTGTTAAGGGATCATAAAACAGCTGGAAAATGGATGTATTTATTTCTCTGGAAGCCTCCTGTGTTAAACAGCCATGATGGCAAGTTTAGGCAAATTCCCTACAGATCCACAGTGGATGTGCCTGGACTTGAGAGAAACAAGCTCTGATTAGAGAATTTATTTTCTCATTTGACTGGTTAACTTAGTTGAGTTGAACAGGCAAAATGCAAACCCTAACCCCTCACCCTTGCTCAGTTTTCCTAGTGAAACCCCTGTGTTTGACAGTCATTATGTAAGTCTGGATTTAAATTTTTGGGATCATTAAGAAGGACCAGCTCAAGCCCTTATCAACAAGTCTGCAAGGATAAACCTGAGCTGCCTGATGCTCAGTGAGTTACTTTTCTTCCCTTAGTCACAAAGGTATCATTGGCTTGAAGAACAATCCTTTACTGAAAAGAGAAAAGAGAGTTATTAAATACATGACTGCCCCTTCTCCATGGTTTAGGTAACTATTCACAGTTCTCCTCTCTAGATCCTAGGTAACACAACTGTTAGGGCACCTGACCATTTCCCAGCTTCTGCAGTAGCACCTTCTTTCTAATTTGAGCCTGTCAAGTCCAATGGGTTTTGTGTTTACCCTGAGAGGCAACGAGGTTTCACCCCAGGCCGAGCTGCTCTGCAGCATCAGCTGCCTTGCCTGCCCATCCTACTCACTGCTCACAGACCCTCCCAGTGCCCACCACACCTTTGCTAAAAGTTTAGCTCCATAGTGATTTCTGCACTGTGAACAGCAATGCAGCAAGCACACAGGGTTTTTCACCTATAAGAAACCCACTATGCAGACTCTCTCACCTAGTTGTTTTTCTAAACCTGGGCATTTTTAGACCAATGTGATGAGTGATTGATTAGACGGGGAGCAAAGAGTCAATACACAGTCATAGTTAGCTGCCACACATTTCTATGCCTTCATAAAATTATTAAATCTTCCTCAGCTTTGTAAGATTTCTTCTTCTTAGCAGAGGCAACCCATTTATCACAAAATAACATAAGTAAACTGAATATGTCTCAGGCCTGTCCATTGACTCATTTTCTTTTTCTTTCTCTCTGTGAGAAGCCAACAGATCAATGCTTCCCTTTTGGCTCCGTCCCACCTGGACCCCTTGGGCAAAAGGTGGGAGTGCATCCTCCCTTTGACATCAGCTATTCTGCTTATACTAGTATAATTTGAATGATTCCTCTGTGCAGACTGCTGTTTTGTGGGAGACAGAATAAAAAGGGACATTCATATTAGCAATCCTGCTGGCATTTTGTGAAAGAATGTGGACATTGTGTGCAAGCTACAGTACTTCTTAATGGTCATTAAGGAGAACTTCAGAGTTACTGCACCTTAGATTAAAACGAGACTACCTGTTTTTACTATTTATTATACAGTAATATAATACTATATATAATTAATATATAGGTAAGAAACTCAAGAGAAAGGAATCTAGGGTCCTTTTTCAGGCTGTTATCAAATTTACTGCATTGGCAAACCAAAAGTGTCCCACACTTATTAGAAGCACATTCTTCCATTATGGAATGTCTGATAGAGTCAGTTATGTGAAAAAATGAATTTAGAAATAGCTAACATAGTAACCAATACACAGATCTATAATCGATCTACCCAGCAGCAATAAAATAAGGAAATTAGCATCATGGAGTCATCCAGACTGATCCATTTGACTTAGTGGTATTTCTGCATCAAGAAATATTATGAACTCTGGAAGAGCATTTGCAAGTTAGAATGATGGTTTTTGTGTGATGCCATAAATCACTGAGAAGATTAGAAAAGTTCTAACAGCTGCTAGATATAAAAATGTATTTCTCCTTGAAGATATATTAATATATTTGTCTTCAATCCTCTGCTTGCAGCAGAGCAGGTGAGTGTCCAGATCTGGGTGGAAGCATTTATCAGCAAACTGTTACACCATATTCACACTATTGCTGTCAGAGTACAAGTGGATTCCTAGTTACTGTGACAAATATTGCAGGGAATGAAGAGATTAGTACTCTCTATGGAAAATAATACATATGATTTGGACATCTTGCAAAATCCATCTGTTCTCTTTTAATATTTACATTTAGTGGAGGTGATATAACAGAACCAAGATACCATCTCAAATTGAAAAAACTAAAAATTGTGCAACAAATGGCTCTTTATACAAGCAGAGAGCACTCTGTATGTTTCTAGAGCTTCATTTTAAGGTAGAGAGCACCTATATTCTAATGAGTTACAGGAGGAAGAGAGTCCTCTGGATCTTTATTCTTTTTCATATTATTAAAAGAAAAGAATTATTGTTCATTGAAATGTGAGCATTTAGCAACCCTGATTTTTTTTATTGCTGGAAATAGAATCAACAGATTTTTAATAGGTTTAAAATTATTTCATTTTTGTCATCATGACTTGAACTTGTATGTTTTACTGAAATAATGATACTTAGTGAAGTCTTTTTCCCCTTTAAATCAGCTACCAAATTCCTACCGATTTATTAGGACCAGGGTTTCACTCAGAGATTTTAAAATGCACACTTTGATTTTGCACATCATCTCTACAAAATTGCACTGATTATCTAGTAATGATTTTATTTGAATAATGAGATGTCTTCTCTGAAGTCGTAGGATAATTTATTTGCATTTTGAAATAAATTATAATTGAGATATTTGAGATAATTGTGCTTGCTGAAACACCCAAGGAATATAGAGATCCATACAAATCTTGAATGAAATACAATTGCAATTATCAGAAAGTTTATAATTTGAAGCTTTTCAGCAGCTTTCAAGATAATCTCCTTCATTTAGATCCAAATATTAGGTCCTCAGCAATACGGACATTTTATTTGGTCATTCATCAGCCCTGATACTTGTGGGTAGCTTCTGCAACACCTGATATGTAATCCATAATACATGGATTTCTCTTTGGGCCTCCATTTCTCACGGATCACAGACTAGAGGAAGTCAAAGTGACAATGTACATAACCCAGCTTTGTTTAAGAAATCTGTTGTAGGCTACACAGAAACTTCCATTTTCTGTCTCCTTATTCACTTATAAATTCTGGCAAAAGAGAGTATAACTACAAACTGAGGTGTGCCATATAGGCCAAGGCCTTTTCCTTTCCAAGGCATAGGACAACCCGCTGTTAAAGTCCTTGGATAAAGGAATGCATCTACCCTGTTCAGTGTTTTGTAAATCATTGTCAGAGCCCGAGAGAAGGGTGAGGTTACTCCAGGGAACTGCCAGGAATGGACAGAAAAGATGGGTACTGAAATGGGTGACCATGGCAGAAAGCATGGCACCAAACTGAGAACACTGTGGTTTGATGGCACCTCTAACTCACCATCTTTGGCTTTTTGTTTCCTTTCTGGTCTCATTCCTGTCCATCATAGTCTCCAGATTTTTTTTCTGTAGCAAGCTAGACAGAAATGTTAATGGATAGCAACATGTCAGACTTCTACAGTGATGATTTTCACTGCATGCAAATGCTAAGTAATTTTGCTCAATGTATTTGACAGTGATAGGTAGTTTCATTACAACAGCTTGAAGTTATGCCTTTTCTAAGTTATTCTTAGAATTATTTAGCTTTTTATACACAAGTGATTACTATATCCAACTTACCCCCATCTCCTCCACAAACACATTCAGCTCTACTTTGTTTAAACGGTAGCTAAGATACAGAGGCACAAAGCTGTCTTTACAGGTTTGATCCTGAGTCTTTTGCTGAATCTCCTCTGCAGTGCTGTGGAGCTGTGTGCATCTGTTTTTATGGAACAAGGGTAAGGACTGGGATCTGAAAGAGTTACTGCTAAGAGAGTATTTGCCTACCCTGGAACTCAGAAAATGCTGGGCATCTAAAAAGCAGTAAGGCAGTTTGATGCTTTTGTGGGTGTCCTGTCAGATCCAGGGCAAGGATTAGTGGGATTTGTTGAAGTACTGATTCAGTATAATATTTTGGAAATATAAAATTGTATACAATTTACAAGCTATATATTGAACTGTCAAGCTGTGCACACTGTTAGCCTATGTAATGACAGGATTACTTGTAATCTTGTCCCTTCTCTCTTATTGCCTCCCAGTGTCTGTAATGCAGTTGTATCTTGTCCTTAATTATCTTCTGATTCTGTATGAGCTGTGAAGCCCTGTGCCCCTGTTGAACAGTACTGATTTCAGCTGGGCCCTCCAGAATGCAAAGGTCTGCCTGCAGGGAGGAGGGTGAAGGACAATAACTCTTTAAAGGGAAAGACCTCATTTATCTCTGCATCCTGTGAATACAAAACCCCTCCAAGATACTCTCTGCCAGACAGTTTATGATGGTTTTTGAGTAGGCAGCCACTCAGCTACAGGATGACTACTATTTTTGTGCAATGATTGCTCCTAATCAAGCTGAGTTTGGGACCTGAGGTGGGTGCCCATATTCCCTCTACAGCATAGTGAGGCAGGTGAGGTGAATGGGTTTGGTAATCTGGGCTGTCAAAGGTTATGCACTTAAACTGAGCAAACCAGATCTTTTTTCTCCATGGAGGATCTAGGAATTATGATATTCTTTTTAATAGGACTAATTACCAAAGAGCCTACATCCAACAGACTGGCTTTGCTTTCTCTGTGTCTGCATGAGTAGGTTTGCTTTTTTGGTCTGTGATCAGAGGAGATAAAGTTAATGCAATTGCTACACTTGCAGTGTCTCTACAGGCAGAGAAGCCTTGAGAATGTGTGTGTCTTTACTGGGGCAGAGAGGGACATAAGGCTATTTAAGCTGGACTCAATCCCACTGTTGACAGTAGAAGAAACTCCAAACCACTGCAGTCTACCAGGAAGATACTCTTTTTTTCCCTTTTCCACTCAGCTGTAATCTCTTATGGCTCAGAGTAGCAGCTGCCATTCAGGACTTCACATTTTTAAAATTGCTGACTTCAAAAACTCTTTATGCTTGATCCTGGTGTCTCTGAGCTGTCAGTGAAGCCTGAAGTCTTTACCTACCTATTAACCCTGAGACCCATTCATCAGCGATATACTGGTAAACACTAGGTACTACTAAGAGAGCAACCTGGCGTGCTACCAACAATGCCCTTCAGTGTACAGTTGCGTTGCCTATAAATAAAAAGTGGCAGCAGAAACTAGGCTGGACCACAGGTGATAGCCCCATTGCCTTATACAATATTTATGGATTGGCATTGCAGAACCTATAAGAACTTTTAGACTGAACTTTTTTATCCACTTCCAGGTACAAAGAACTCCAAATGCCTCCAGCAGCTTAATTTTAGGAACTCTGCTTCTGTACATAGGGATGAGAGAGTTGGGTTTGTGTGGTGGAGGGTTGGTAACAGGAGAGGGGCTACAGGGGTGGTTCTTGTGAGACGCTGCCATAAGCTTCACTGGCTCCAAGTTAGATCCGCCTCCAGCCGAGGCTAAACCCATCAGTGACACTGGTAATGCCACTATGCTAACATATTTAAGAAGGGAGAAAAGTTGTTGCACAAGAACATCAACCACCAGCAGAGAAAGATGTGGGATGTGAGAGAAGCAGTTACACAGACACTCAGGTCAATGAGGAAGGAGGGGGTGTGTCGGAGAAGAGATTCCCCTGCAGCCCATGGTGAGATGGCAGGCTTTCTCCCTGCAGCCTGAGGACGTTAATGGTGGAGCACAGATCCACCTGCAGCCTGTGGAAGACTCCATGCTGGAGCAAGAGGCTGCGCCTAAAGGCAGCCATGACTCCGTGGGAAGCCCACATTGGAGTAATCTGTTCCTGATGGACTGCAAGGCACATGAGGGATCCAGGCTGGAGCAGTTCATGTAGAACTACAGCCTGTGGAAGGACTCATGTTGAAGAAATTTATGGAGGACTATCTCCCATGGGAGGGACCCCATGTTGGAGCAGGGGAGAGTGTGAGGAGTCCTTCCCCTGAGGATGAAGGAGCGGCAGAGACAACATGTCTCAACGCACAAGCTTTTTTATTATATTTTCTCCTCCCCATCCTACCAGTGCGGGGAGGAGTGAGCAAGCAGTTGCATCATGCTAGCTGCCAGCTGGGGCTAAACCATGCCAATGAGAAACAATCAGATCACCCATGGAACATAGTATGTCACTGAAAAGTAGGGCTCACTTCATTTCAGCAAAAAATTTAATACATAGGAGACACTACCTTTTTCATTACTGACAATTTCTTTTCCAATGTCTCTTACTGTGAGAAAGGGGGTTTGAAATTGCTGCATTTGTCTCAGAGAACATATTAAACTGAAATGGTGAATGAAGCAGAAGGATTTGGATAGATGAGAGGAGTGTGTGGGGCAGACAATCATTTACTTTTTTCATACAAGATGTTTCCCTTTCCAGTAGAGGCTAAGCTTTAAAACTTCAAGATATATTTTCTACCTGCAAATAAGCTGGTGAAAGATAAATGTTTCTGAGAAATGTCCCCCTTCTTCCATTCCCATGATTTCTCCTGGCTTAAGCTGCCACTTCTGCTTTACATTCTGTGCTGTGAGGTACAGTAACAGATCTGCGGCAATTTTGGGTGCTCATCTTTCAGTCAAGCCAGAGTAAATGAAGCTGTCAGCAATGAGAACAGAGATGTTTGCTAGAAATTAAATAAGAAAGTCTATCCTAAAATGCATTGGTACTGTTATTTCATGGTTTATAATGTCATTCATACATTTTTTCTTTCTACACCACAGCCTCAAACTCATATTAAGAAAACGTCAAAAACACATAGGGCTGCTGGTACTGTACAGAAATTGTGAAAGGTTCTTAAGAAGTTAGTGTTATCTGAGCTCTCAATATTTAATGTGCACTGAACTTAAACTGTGTTCTCGTTTCCTGTGTCCTTAATAGCTTTATTATGCCTTGCCTGTAATGTTTCTGAGAGGAACCTTCATCTCTACTGCTCCCTAGGTGAGTTCACACATCTGTCTGCTGTGAATTCTGCTCACTTGCTCCACCCTAATTTTGTGTCTTAAGTGTTCTCACCTTGAAAAGGTGCAATTCACATATCAGCTTGGTGCTTCAGGCAATGATAGATTCTGCAACCAGGGAATATTTACAAATTCCTAGGCCTGCATGCCTTATCCAGACTTTTGTCTTTCTTTCATCTTGTTTTTCTTAATTTTGTTCTTTCATCCTTTTCGAATGTGTTCTTTTTTTGTTGTTGTTCCCTTTTCCCCAAATCCCTATTTTATTCTGGCTGATAGCAACTCTGGGTATCAGATACTGAAGCTAGTGCTGAAAAGAACAAAGAAAAGAATACTTATTGTACAAAAGCATTAAATTCTTCAAGGTCCTACATTACAAACTCTGAAGACCTCTGCATGGTTTTATGCAAGATACTGGGATTGCTTCTGTATTTTCTCAAAAACTTTTTTTTTTTTTTAATTAATACTTTATTTGCATGGAGGTATAAACTTACCAGTTGAGATTAGAGTCACACTACCCCTTGTACCTACTCGTATTAGCAGGGGGTGTTTCCCCTAAAGGCATTATGCTCTGAATCAAGAGAGTCACATAATGTGTATAACAGATGAGAAGGACTGCTGTTTAGCAAAATTTTAGAGATATCAGAGGTGGTAGCTGTGGGTTCTGGTGGTTGTTGGTGGTAGTGTCTGACCTTGCTGAGGGGAAATATGTTAGTTACACATTCAGGAGAAATGAGTAAGCAATTAAAAAATCTCTTTTTACAATGACAGATCAAACCCCAGAACACAGAGAAGATTGTCAAAGACATAGACACACTGACTGAAAACACACAAGTCAAAGGCACTGATTTGGGTGCAGGTTTCTAAGAACAGCTGTAAGGAACCAGATCTCTGCATGCCAAGAGAGAAATACAGGGTGTAGCACTGGAAAGAACACTTATTTTGGAGTAACTGGAAAAGTTGGTTGCTTTACAAAGCAGTTTCACTCTTTTTCTTCTTGTTGGTTTCAGAGGGATAGAAATTTGTGTACATTTATTGCAAAAAAATGGGGTGAAACAAATAAATATTTCACTAAATTAAGAAAACCAACCAAACAAAACCTGAGTAAAGCTGGATGTATCCCTTGTCCTTTTTGAGTAGACAAGGACAGGCAGGTTCAGATGGACCAGAACCACTATCCTTGCTACATTTGAAATCTAAACTTGTATAAGGAGAAAGAGCTGAGGAGGCAAGACAGAAAAGCAAAGCTGTAGCCTGCCAGTTTGGTTCATTATGCTGGCTCTTCCTAGCAATGTGGCAAAGGACATGTTCTCTCTGAAACCTGGGAACAGTCATGCAGAGTTAAAGCATTAGTTTTCAGCTATCTAATGATATTCCTGTCCAGATTTTATACTTTTGGATTTTTTTGTATAAACTATCTAGATTATATAATTACGTTGCCTTTAACATTTGTTGAATTTCAGACTATTTTCAGAATAAAGTAGGTCTGAGTTATGCTTGCTGAGACAACTGCAACTATCCAAATCTAGTCAACAGTGTTACAGGAGAATGAACTTTGATAGGACAAAGAGGTAAATACTTAGAAATCAAAAATATGGGACAATTTTGTTAAGAAGGGAACATAGAAGCTTTGTATATACTACAAAGCTGTTTCTCCTCAAACTTTGTTATTAGGAAATTAAAAAATGTGTACTTTGGCCTACAGTACTAGGACATGAAAGGCCTACTTCAACCGGAAATTATTCAGCACCAATATATAGGTGAATTTTACAAAAACAAAAGGACTTTTCTCTACATAAAGCATCTGTGACTCCAATGGATAACTTAATTATACCAGAAAAAGATATATTTATTTTGCTGGTGCCAGCCATTAGAAGGATTTCTGAATGTACTTCCATCTGAATAGCTCTGCTTACTGGAACAACTCTTGTACTAGAAACCAACCCAGTGGAAGATTTTCCAAAAAAGGGGGATAAATGAATTTTTAAAAAAGAGAAAAGATATTATTAGAAAGAGTGGGAGAAAGGATGAAAATCAATGATGATAAATTAGATAAGAGAGACAGCTAAAGTCAGAAAAATTTCAGTGCCTTCACTCATTCCTAACCATTCAAAAATTGTCACTCAAAGAGCTGCACATAACGTGACAGCAATTCTTTCCCCTCAGACCATCTATTTGGCTTCCATAATAATGACTCTAGTCCCAGGACATAATGACCAGATTTTTTCCTTACCCCCTGGGACAGACTGATAATTTGCAGTCAGTTATATTTCCTTCTGAAAGGCACCTCTAAACTTCAAAGAATTGCCATAAGGTTTAGGGAGTTCTGTTCCAATACAAAAAAGTAACAGCTACAAATAAATTTCACATTTTTGAGAAAATCCAGACTGTCAAGCTGTGTTTCTTCAACATCAAATATCAGCATATAGTCAAGCTTGGTATCTATTTTTAATTTTACAGATTATGTTAATGCATTCATTTTTATTTATGATACATTATTGTATGCTACAGATTTGTAACAGATACTGATAGCAAGTAATGTGTTTATGTCTGAAAAGTTGTTTCTACAGTAGCTCTTGATCTGTAAACAGAACATGTTCTTTAAGATACTTATTTCAAAGTCAATGAAAATACCCCTGTGAGTATAGGATGTAGGAAATGAACTGTCGACTAATAATGAAAATGCAGGTCTCTGCTATATGCAGTGAAAAAAAAAGAAAAAAAAAAGGCAGTATGTTTAGTATGTTTAACAATAGCTCTTTCTCAAGGCTGAGATTCCCAGAAATAACTAAGAGACTTAGGATAAATCCCACTGACTCCTAGTGGAATTTAGGTACCTAAACCCTACCCCAAATCAATCAATTTTATTTATACTATGAGCCACTTCTTTTAGGTAAAGGAAAAGCAGAGGGACTCTGAGTTTTTCTTATGCCAATCAAAGACTCCTGCGTTTTCTGTGGTTTCCATAAGTATTTTTTCAATACTTTAATTATTGTTTTCCTGTTCCTAACAAAAAGTTGGTGAAAGCTATTCTACTGCAGTTACTGGAGTCTGGTTGCTTCATTGGTTTCCTTTTGCCACAAGGTGAGAGATAATTTTAAAGCAGCAGTACATGGCCTTTCTTGAAAAAAATTATGCACACTGAAAACTAAGGGAGCTCATATTTCTTTTAGCTTGAAAACCTTTGAAAGATTGATGAATTGAAAGTAAGAGCAGGAGAAAACTGTTTTTGGGTTTTTTTCCTTAAAACCACAGGATAAATATTCTTAATTTTCCAGAAGGAGGAATTTTCTTAGTGCTCATGATCTGAGCATTAGTTTTATTATCTGCTTGATAAAAGCATGCAATGTTAACTTTACTATACTAAAACTGATTATTCAGCAAATGCCCAGTGCAGTGTATTGTAAACTTGAGTACACCATGGGAAGGAGGAAGTGTTATGGTGTTTTCTAACCAATATGCACAGATGTATCAAAAAACATGAGGAATTTTAGGCATTATAACACACTGTTTAATAGATGGTGATTATGTATGTATTGAGGGATCAGCATCAGCTCACAAAATTGGATTTGAAAATAAGAAATGAAGGGTATTTCAGGCAGACATCACTGCATCTGTAAACAGAACATGTTCTTTAAGATACATATTCCCAGCATAATACATGACTCAGACTCTGATGCACAGTCTTGGCCAATGGACAAAGTATTTCCAAGAACTGCAGTTTTCTGTTTGGGTTCTGACACATTCCTTCTCTATTTCCACACAGAAATAATTCTGACTCCATATATTCTTGTTAACCTCCCCGTCTATTTACATGACAAAGTCTTTGAGGCAGAGACTACCACTCCACCCTCCACTCCCACCCCTGCACAGAATCTAGTACAACATGATGGCTTTGGTCTCATTAAAGACTTCAATCAATATCCGTAACGGAGTTTTGTCATACTACACCTAACTTCAAGAGACACTACTACCCCATAAAAGAGCAGGTACTCCTGCAACCTCTTTTTGCAACATTGTGTGATCACCTATATATCCAGCAGTCTCCAAGCACTTCTAGCTAGAATACATGGAGAACTTTTAGAATGAATGGACTTTTTTGGGAAAACCATTCCAGTTTGCTAACCATCTAGAAGACATTCATAGAGTCACAGAATGGTTTGCATTGGAAGGGATCTTGAAAGATCATCTAGCCCTGCCTGTGGGTAGGGACATCTTCCACTAGATCAGGTTGCTCAAAGCCCCATCCAGCCAATCCTGAACACTTCCAGTGATGTGGCATCCATGAGTTCTCTGGAAGACCTGTTCCAGTGTCTCACCACCCTCAACATAAAAAATTGCCCCTTATACCCAATTTAAACCTAACCTCTTTCAGTTTAAACCATTTTTCCTTGTTCTGGCACTACAGGCATTGATAAAAAGTCTCCTTCTGTCTTTCTTGTAAGCCCCAATAAGGTCTCCCGAGACCCTTCTCTTCCTCAGACTGAACAACCCCAACTCTCTCAGCATCTCTCCATAGGAGAGTTTTTCCACCACTCTAATCATTCCTGTGGCCCTCCTCTGGACCATTCCAACAGGTCCTTGTCTTGTACTGTAGACCCCAGAGCTGGATGCCTTCCTTGACCTGCTGGCCAAGCTTCTTTTTATGCATCCCAGGATGTGATTAGCTTTACAGACTACAAACACACCTTTCTGGCTCATGTCCAATTTTTTACCCACCAGTATCCCCAAGTCCTTCTTTCAGTTCATCTCCCTGCCTGTATTGATATTGGAGATGGTCCTGACCAAGGTGCGGGAGCTTGCACTTGGCCTTGTTGAACTTTGCACATGTTTGTTGCCTGCAAACTTACTAAGGTGCACTTGATCCCAATTGATGTAGATATTAAATAGTCCCAGTACGTGCACATGTTTGTTGCCTGCAAACTTACTGAGGTGCACTTGATCCCACTGTCTATGTCATTGATGTAGATATTAAATAGTCCCAGTACGGACCCTTGATGAATGCCACCTGGTGATTTCAACTTGGAGTGAAAGCCACTACAACTTTTTGGAAGCGGCCATCCAACCCATTCCTTATCCATCTAATAGTCTATTCATCAAACCCATATGTCTCCAATTTAGAGGTAAGAATGTTGTGGGAGACAGTGTAAAAGGCCTTACAGAAGTCTAGGTAGATCACATCTGTAGCTCTTCCCTTGTCCACTGATGCAGTCACTTGGATTGCAGGATTTGGTTATTTAAAATGTAACTAGGACCAGAGCTGTTTGCATGTATGTGTTCCTGATACGTACCCATAGCCTGAAGATCTCAAAAATGCCAGAAGCCAGGGGTAACCAATGCTAGGGTTTGTATTTATTAGTCATATTCAATGCACCTGTTTCAAAAATTGATTTAATTTCTAGAAATCATGTCTCTTTCACCCTCTTCTTCCTGTATCTTCATTAATGCAAATGGGACATACAGAGTCTCTCATAATTAATTACAATGGATTAAGGCAAATCCCAGTCCTGGCCCTGCCAAGTAATATAGATAACCACTATGTATGTAATCAGCTGACTAATGATAAAGTTAGACCATTAGAAGAAAAGAGTCTTTAAAAAAGATCATAGATTTAGTCTAAAAGCATACATTGCTTATAAAAATGAACTTAGTAGAACACAGTGAAATACTAAAACAACTTTATACTTCATGAGCATGACTAAGATGTGCAGTCACAACAGCTAAATGTAAACAGTAATGTGTAGGGGCAAAGCATTGCCTGTGATCTCTGTCCCATGGCTTTGAATGTATTCTTGGTCCAGGTTCATGGTACATTTGATTTAATTATTCAGACTGGGACCCTGACAGGATAATTCCTCTCTCCTGCAGACATTGGAAAATTGTACAAAGTATCACTGCCCAGCATCACAACTTTTTAATGAGAATTCCAGGTGTAACAGAAGGAAATTGAAGCTTGTGGGTGTGCGTGTTCTTCTTTAGTAGAAGAGGTGTCATCAGATAAGTGCCTACTGCATGTTAGATAGATCTCTCTCTTTTTGCTTTTAAAAAAATACTCCTAGGTTTTGTCGATGCACAGCAAGTAAGCAGATGGATCCTGATCATGTTTCATTTAATTAAAAAACCCAAACAAACCCCTCCCATCTTTTTATTTTGAATAATGAAACACTTTTTACTTTAATCATATGTAGTAAACAGTTACCTCTGAAAACAAATTTATCTTTAGTAAACACCCTCTACTTACATTGTTCAAAACACATTCAAAGTTTCTGAAAGGATAACCATATGTTACAAAATTAATTCATTTTTGAAATGTCTTATCACCTGGCATTTTTTATCTTTGTGAGAATTTCCTGCTTACTTTCTTATGCTACAGATGTGTTTTCTGAGTTGCAACATCTGGCATTTACTGACTAGGTCTTTCCTTCAGGCAGTAGCCATCTTTGGTCTACAATTACAGTAAGTCTAAATTTAGGTTTCTCATAGTCTTGCTATTTTATCTCTCTCTACACTCTTTTATGACAGATATTTGGACAGATTAATAGATGAGTCCATGGCTGTCAGTTGCTCACTTTATCTGTCAGTTACCATTTCCTTCTGGACACACAAGATTCACAAAAGGCAGTAGATCCTGTACGGTCCTGGTCTCTTGGTCAAAGTGAGAAAATTTGGGATCTCTCTGCCTCCCACTTGTCATCTCTTTCATTTTTCTTTTTTTTTTTCCTTTTTCTTTCCCTTTCCCTTTCCCTTTCCCTTTCCCTTTCCCTTTCCCTTTCCCTTTCCCTTTCCCTTTCCCTTTCCCTTTCCCTTCCCAAACAGATTGCTGCAGTTATTGGTAAAAAAAAAATTCTTAGGAATCATACACCATAGTTTTGAAAGACTAAAATAGAAATATTCACCTCCGTCCCAAAGGAAGCAAGCAGAGCAGATGCCATATGGAACTCTCCAGTAGCTGATTGTTACTGTTACAAAACAAAAAACACATCAAAGTATCTCCAGAAAGGGCAGCTCAGTCTAATCATATAAGAAGTTTAAAGGTATGGTAGTATATGTGGTGTGGGAAGAAATATATTTTTTTAAAGGTAGAATAGAATAAGTACAAGTTTAATTCCTGAGATAGGTCTAGGGAAAGGAATGAGTAATTTGTAGTACCGAGTGTGGGAAGTCTCTGCAGATGCTCAGCTTTTAAAATTCAAGTGTTTTTAAAAAGACTTCAGTAAATAAATCATTATATTGTCCCTTACTAATTCCACTGTAGTTATTTGTGTCTAGACATTAAATTACTGGAGTAATACAGAGCCCAGCTAAATAACACTTGAACTCCAAGCTAAAACCAGTAGTTTCCCACTAACTGCTACTTGCACTGGTTTGATATTAAAGAACCAAAACAACTTCCCACCCAAATTATAATCCTAGAAAAAAATAAGTATTCTAGTTTCTTGTATTGTTCCCACATTCTCTGTGGACAATAAATGTCATTTTATTACTATAAGTCCTTGAACTTTTCAAGAAAATTTGCAGTTCCAGATTGTGCCTTTTCTACGTGCTCACTAGGAAGTTTGACAAGTGTGATGGGTTGACCCTGGCTGAACACCAGGTACCCACCAAAGCCGCTCTAGAACTCCTGGTCCTCAACTGCACAGGGGAGAGAAAATACAAGGAAAGGCTCATGGGTTGAGATAAGGACAGTGAGAGATCACTCAGCAATTAACATCAAAGGCAAAACAGACTTGACTTGGGGAAATTATTTTAATTTCTTGTCAATCAAATCAGAGGAGGATAATGACAAATAAAACCAAATTTTAAAATACCTTTCCTCCACCCCTCCCATCTTCCTGGGCTTAACTTTACTCCTGAATTTCTCTAACTCCTTCCCATGAGCAGCACAGGGGGACAGTGAATGGGGGCTGCAGTCAGTTCAGCATATGCTACTTCTGCCATTCCTTCCTCCTCAAGAGGAAGACTCCTCACACTCTTCCCCTGCTTCGGCATGGGATCCCTCTCATGGGAGACAGTCCTCCATGAACTTCTCCAATGTGAGTCCTTCCCACAGGATACAGTTCTTCACAAACTTCTCCAGCATGGATCCTTTCCATGGGGTGCAGTCCTTCAGGAACAGACTGCTCCAGCGCGGGTCCCCCATGAGGTCACAAGTCCTACCAGAAAATCTACTCCATGGGTCCAGAGGTCCTGCCAGCAGCCTACTCTAGCCTGGACTTCCCGTGCAGTCACAGCCTCCTCCAGGCATCCACCTGCTCTGGCATGGGGTTCTTCACCCACAGGCTTTAGGTGGTCATCTGCTCCACTGTCATCTGCTCCATGGACTGCAGGAAGAGAGCCTGCCTCACCATGGTCTTCACCATGGGCTGTAGGGTAATCACAGCTCTGGTGCCCGGAGCACCTCCTCCCCCTCTTCGCTGACCCTGGTGTCTGCAGAGTTGCTTCTCTAAAGTACTCTCACTTCTCTCTCTGGCTGCAGTTGTGCATTTTTTTTTCTTCCCTTTCTTAAATATGTTATTACAGAGGTGCTACCAGTGTCACTGATGGGCTTGGCCTTGGACAGCGGTGGGCCCATCCTGGAGCCAGCTGGCATTGACTCTGTCAGACATGATGGAAGCTTCTGGTAGCTGCTCACATGCTACCAATGTAGCTCCCCCACTACAAAAACCTTGCCACACAAACCCAATACAACAAGCCACTCTTCCCACAGCCTTCCCTGTCCCTAAAAAGATGGTTGAAACCTTGCCACTTTTGCTGACGGTATTGCAGAAAAGGAATCTTCTTATTGGCTACCTGCAAGTCAGAACTTCTGTGGTCTACTTACCATGTTCAGCACATGAACTCAGGCTGTAAGATCATTTTTGTAGTCTTCAAGCTCAACTGGTCTTCTGAGACATGAGAAGTGCCATACTTTTTCTATATTGCACTGTAAGCCTGGTGAAAGCAAATGAAAATGCAACAGCTAGAGGAGAGGCTAGGGAGATGTTCAGAGCAGGTTGGCTGAGAATGCTTCTGCATGGCGGAAAAACACCTATTACAGGTGAGCTAGAAAGCATCTTCCCTCCTGTGTGCTTGAAGAGTGACATTTTTGTACTTAGCATAGCGATTCTCAGCTACAGCTTGTCAAAACCTGAAGAAATAATGTGATTAAATATGTGGGCATTTCAGTGTTGTTTTTATTCCACAGAGCTTGACATGGAACATTGTTTCATTTAAACCCTCAAATTTAATAAAATTCCATGTTCATGCTTTATCATTTCATACGTCCAACACCCCCACACACTCTGTCTTACTACTGAAAGCAGCTAAAAGTGCATCATAACTCTTTTTCTTACTCAATTTTCCCCTAAAAAAAAATGCAAGATAAGTATCCAGTCAGGGATTTCTGCACATTTGCTGCTTGTCTTCTTTCCCAAACCACATTAAAAAAAACCAAACCAAACACAAAACAAAACCAAAACCAAACACAAAACAAAAAAACCCACAAAACAGGGAAAGTTGAACATTTCATCTGAGATGTATATAGGACACTAAGGTGATATTTGTATGTGTAAACTCAAGAGTGTCAGTGTTTATCCTCTGGGAAAATCTTTATTCACATCCCAACTATCAAACTCTTCCTTCCTCCAGGTTGGTGTGATCCAACCAGCTCCTGGGGAATGGCTGCTGGGGGAGTGCTAGTCAGTATGTGCTGTGAGCACTTCAGGGAGTATTCAAACAGGATAAAGGCATAGAGAATTCACCTTCATCATGAAGACTTCTTTTAGATAGAGTTTTAAAATAAAAAAAAATATTTGAAGTAATAGAAATTCATCTTTACGCACCCCGCTTATCATGGAATTGATACATTTTTGCAGATGTGTTGGTCTGAAACAAGAATACAATCCATGCATCTATTTTAGTATTGATGAAAATACTAAGGGAATTGCAGTAAGCTAGCAATTCGTGACCTTGTCCTTTCAGAACTTCAAATTCATCCTTGCTGAGGAAGGCCATTATGAGAGTGCATAGCTTGGGCTGTGGGCAGTTAACAGATGAGATAAAGACAGTCTGTCCTCTAAGACTATTTTTACTGGATATCTGCATAGCTAGGTAAAATTAAGCTGAGACATACAGTTTCATTAAGATGTCCTAATCAATCTGTTGTTTGGACGTCCCAGTTATCTCAGGAATCTGGACATGGTTCAACATCTCATTGTTCCAAGTGTTCACAGATAATCTGTTCCTATGCCCTACAAAATTTTAGCAGCTTTCTATTCAATCCTGACAATACATCCACTTACTCCAGTGGTTACTTTTCCTTTTGAATGGCTATCATCTTCCCTCCTTACCTCTTTCAGCCTTTTTTACACATTCTACCAAAGACTATGGATAAATATAGAAGGGGGATAAATGTACTTGACAGTTGCAGGCTGCTGCTGTTGCAAGGAAAAGTAGCTGCAGAAAGGATTTAGCAGGAGAGAGTAAATAATTACTAGAAAGATCCAAAAGAGGGGAAGAAACAGAGAGGGTTCTGCCACAAAAGTATTTGGTTTATACAAAACAATTCAAGCAGTTCCATTGCTCCCTGCTTTGCATTGAGGCAAAGAACATATTCAGAAAATGAAAATATTTTGAGAGACATAAAATTTATTTTATATTTCTGTTTTCTTTATAAATGAATATAGAAGCTATGGCAGACAGCTTATTTCAAGCAAGGAACTGAAAGACATAATTTCTCCCGCAATGCAAATCCCACTGCTTGTATGATAAAAGTTTGGGAACAAAAAAGATCAAGATTAGTATGCCATGAGAGAAATGAACAGACCAAAACGATCAGCTTAAATTCAAGTTGAAAGTGGCGATGATATTTAACAGCAGCCTCAATACAATGTGTCAAATAGGAAGCTAGGTGCCTTAATTATAACACTTTACCTAGTGCCAATTTAGCATGTTTTTGCCTGATTTTCTATCTTCTCTACCTCTGCAGGCCTATTTTGCAATATTAACATTGTTTTTTACCTGCCAGATGATCAGCTGAGGTGATCTTTATTTCACATTCATGACTGAGACTCATTTTTCAAATTCCATCTTCAAAAGTATGGATGTGTTTGTCTCTGTGATGGAAACCTTACTCTCTAAATGCCTAGCTTTATATCAAGAATTAGTTAAACCCCTTGGAAAAAACCCCACCTTTTCATTCAGGTTTTTAAAATGAGAGTTGATCTGTCATTAGGTGGTGTGGATTTGGCACGCAATTCAAGGCATTTTGTCACCTTCACTCACAGGAGCCCTGACTCCTTGTTATCTAGCGTTCATCATAGCCCTTCTCTGTTTCAGTGGCTTTCAGTCAAATTTCATTATTCTCAGAAGTGTAGTCAGTCAGATCATCCATATCTCTTTTTATTCATCCCCTGAAGCTTCTGTAAGATGTAAGCTTTAAAAATAAATATATTTTAATATTAAATACATACAAATAGGAGCAGTCCCTCCTGCAGAATTTGTGTTCTAGTGACTTTTATACCATATGCATCACTGCAGCTTGAAAAATCTCCTTCAGTCAAGTCTCATCAGTGCAGTTAGTTTATTCAACTGGATCATTCATATGTGCCTTTCAATTTTAGTGGCTTTAAAAGCTGCATGGATTAAAAGAATACTGTATTATTATATAGAGCTACATTGTGACAGTTTGCTTTCAGTAGCTGTGTAGTAAATTTAATCTAATAATGATTAAAAATAAAGGGATATCTTCCTACTCCATCCTTCAGAAGCAACAAAAGGGTGAAGAACTGGACCTTATGAAAATTGGTTTTGGAACAGATAAATTGGCACCAGATTATTTAGTCTGTTACATTAGAAAGCTGGTTTAATTTTCATTCACTTTTCATAATACAGCTTTAAAGACGATGTAATTCAGAACAAAAAATATTTCAAGACATTGTAACATAATTAAAAACATTCCTTTATAATACTTAAATATCAGGATGAAGATTATCTTGTTAGGTGAAGAAAAACATAAATATATGTGTGTATGGTAATATATAGATCTCTGTATATATAAGTATATATAGATCACTTCTTAGGATTTTATAATCTAATAAAATGCATTAGATATACGATAGAAAGGAATAGTGTTAGGGGCTTCTGCCTTACTAAAGAAAACATTTGTATAGATAGGTTTCAGCAAGACTACTGAAAAAGAGAAACTCCTGGGAGTTGTGTTATTATCTTTTAAACTTCCCAAAGATATTAGATAAAAAATGGTACTAACAGTGATAGAACCCATACATGATAGCTAGTTCATAGATGTAATAACCAAAATATTTTTTCCTGAAATCATCAGAGTTAATATCATTTTAGATGTAACAGCGTATCCTGTTAGAAACCATTTCCAAACACATGAGGAACAAGAAGGCAATTAGGAACAGAAAACATGGATTTATGAGGGCCATATCAAGTTGTATCAGTAGGTCTTCTTTTTGAGATGAAATGACTGGCTATGTGAGTGAGGAAGAGGGGTGAATGTAATGTAACTTGACTTTAGTAAGGCTTTTAACACCATTTCTTACATTTGTTTCATTTGTAAATGGAGGAACTAAAGGCTAATTCTGTTAGGTGAATTAAAAATTGATTGGACTGCCCAGCTCAAAGGGTTGTAACCAATGGTTTGAAATTCAGTGGATGGCCAGTAACACATGGAATATCCTGGTGGTTGAAACTGAAGCCAGAATAACTCGATATCTTTGTCAATAACCTGGATGATGAGGCAGAACACATGTTTAGTAAATTTACAGAAAAATACTAAATTGGCTGGGACTGACATGGGATTTAGTGAAAGTAGCTCAGTTCAAGACGAAAGAAAGACTCACAATTTTCAAGATAAAATTGCCCAGAACTCAAACACAGAAAGAACTTGCATATGAAATCACAGGTCCTGCCTCATACCTTTAAATAAACGTACCAAGTATATAGGATGGGAAAATAATAAGCATGTTGGAAAGGTAAAAAGTATTCTAAGCAAGTGCAAGAACAGTATTCATACCAGAGTAGAATGTATGATTAAAAAAAAAGGGGGGGAGGGGGGGGAAGGCGTGTGTGGAAATGACAAAAAAAAAAAAAAGAAAACCAATATAAATAGCTGGCAGTTAATACAGATTTCACCAAAGATAGTTTTTTATTCAACTGTGTCTTTCTTTCTTAAGATAACTGATTTTAAAGGTGAAGAAATATAGTAACTTTGTCCTGTTTGGAATTCAGAAAGTACTTTGTATGGTTACAAGGGAAACGACTAAACTGAAGATGTTGAAGAAGATGAGGTTTATTAGAAAAACTGGAGTTGGGCTAGGAGCTGACCAAAGGACAGATGATAGTGGGTTGTGCAAAAATTTGAGTTTTCAGGCGAGTTAAGTATTTCTAAATGACTGATCCTGGAAATGATCTTGTTTCAAATTTTCATTAATAACGTGAGCACAAAAAAGAGACGTGCTACTGAACAATAGATGAGATTAAAAGCTAAAAATTATTACCAGTACTCAGGAGGACTGATAATACGATACTGTAAATTGAATGGTTTTGGGGAATGGAATGATAATGATGTGTTACATTTTCAAAGCATAAAGTACAAGGTAACATAGATATGGGATAGAAGCTATTTAGCTATAGAAGCTAAAATTTCTGACTGCTTGCCGGTTGGACAGACAAAATGGGGAAAGACAGGTTATATTAGTTGACTAATATAAGGTTACAGAAAGACTACACATGACTAATGAAATACATTTCTTAAGAGGACAAAGGCAAATTGTATTGCTATATTTCTAGTGAACTTATAAAATTACAGATATTAACGTAAAAATTTATAGATGTTAAGGTACAAGATCATGGTAAGAAATAATTTTGTGTTTTATACAAGTTTGATCACACATATTTAAGAAAGATAGATTCAAGTAGGTACTTGCAGAGCAGTACTGAAATCAGGCTGATTGAAGAAAAACGAAAAATTACTCTGACAAAGTAAAGTCTCTGTTTCTGTCTTATGAATAGATGAAGGGTGGCAGTGGTCTAACAAATGCTGAAAAAGAAAAGGATCTGATCAAAGTAGGGGCCAAGATGAGAATAAATTATTATAATCTGGCAATGTCTAAATTTATGACAGGTATTCAGATTAAAATTTACAGGCACAGGAAGAGTAGAATCAACAGAGGAAGTTTCAGATAAAATCTGTGAATTTCAAAGACAATTAGTTTCACTTTTTTAATTTGCTTTCCACTAAAGCTCAAAATGGAATTTAAGGTGTTTGTCTGCCCACAGAGACCCAAACTGAAGAGATTAATTGCTAAAGCAAATTTCTGCCATCTGCCCTGACAGTATACAAGCATAAGCAAGTAGAAAAAGGGACAGGACATGCTTTCTGCTTGAAGTTGAAGCAAATAGTGTATTTTTGGTGTGAGATTGTATTTACAACAAACTTGGGCAATCTGGAGGTTGAGGTGACATATAAATTTTGTGCACACAGATGTTTTGGGATTAATTTTATCTGCAAGATTAGGGAGAAAGTCAAGAACATTTTGTAGCAGTCAAAAGAAATCAGTACTACTAGGGAATTTTTCAATTGTTTATGTAAATGGAATATTTTTAACTCAGTAAGAAAAAATGTTAAATGGGCAAGAAAGGGACGAAAACTTACTTATTAGGGAAATACCAGTAGAGACACAACTAGATTACTTGGAGACCAGTTAAAAGTATGTATATTGCTTGTTCTATTTGATTCATCTCAGAAGTTAAACTTACCACTGTTCAGGTGAGTTCTCCCACCTATTGAATAGGATATTGACTGTTGTAAGATTATGGACCTCTGAATATCTTCCAGAATCATTTTTCAGTTCGTGTAAACAGTTGCCAAATAGGCAGAGATTTGGATCAATGTGGACTAAATTCAGTCTTTCTGGTCTTGTTCTTACACTTTTTCACATTTGTAAGGTATCAGGTTTATCCTGAAAGAGCACAGGAAACCATTATAATTCTCAAAATTTTTAAGCAATGAAAAATATGATTTCTCCTAATTCTTTATGGAAGCTCTAATAAAGAGCTCAAGTGATGAATCATAAAGCACAAATAAAAATCTTATTCCTTAATTCCTTGTAGGCCTTTCATGTTTCAAACATTTACTGTCAGCCTTATAAGACACCTGTTGTGATGGCATGTCATTGATGAACATTTGATTTTTCATTTATATTGAGAAGACTATGAACAGTTTTCCCTTTGAGCGAGAAGTCATTGGATTGAAAAGACTAGACTGCGGGTAGGTATTCACATATACCAAGGTTAGATATATAACCTAGCTGACCAGTTTTTCTAGGCTCCCTATATAAACAACGCAGAAAAACATAGTTTTATCTTTGCAAGTTTATTCAGAGCAGGACCTTGGTGTTTCAGGGGAGAACCCTGACATAGTGATACTGATTATCCTGCAGCAGATGAGTGTCTGGATGCAGAAATTGGTATGTACATTCCCACTGCAGTATTTTAGTTTTGACAAATCAATGTTTTCTGTCAAAATTAGTTTGCTGAAAAATTCCCAGTCAGTGCCAGTTGGCATGTGTTTACAGCTAGAGTGAGTCAGCCACATATATTATCCACTGACACACATAGCTGTTATTCAGACTGATACTGTGATATGATGAGTATTTGGCAGGTTGGTCTTAGTGCAGTGGCAAAGAGATGCCTCTGTCATCTTCTGCTCCTTCAGACCCCATGGCAGCCCTGTAGAAGCTAAAAGTTCTCTGCATGTAACAACAACTCTGTGGGTGCAAATGACTATTGGAAGGACCTGTAAGCAATTTTTTTTTTCTTTAGATTTTTTATTTGGCTGGATTGATTAAGCAAAGGTGACCTCCTGGTTAACACAGTGTAAGTAATTATTTTTTCTTAGGAGAACAAGCCAAACAAACTTTAAAATATATTTCATCTACTATGAACACTTTCTTTAACTCAAAGTTTTTTCTTAAATTAATTCTGATAGTCTGTAAAAATTCTTGTTACAAGAAAATATTGATTTTTTGTCAAAAATAAAAATTGATTTTTCTAAGTTTTCCATTTTCTTCAGCTTGAGCTACTTGTCATATTTGACCTAAATACATGAGTAATTGCTCACTACATACTACTCCCCTTCCCCATCAAATGACAATTCTGGTCAGCTGTACTCAAACTGAGGAGAAGTATTCAGAAAAGAGATATGAAAAAAATTGTTAAATTTAGTAGTACTCCAGTTCTGCAGCATCATGTGTATGGATCCACTGACTTCTGCAACACATGTTTGAAATGTATGGTTAGGTGCTGAGCTGATTCAGGGCCCTCTACTTTGCAGAATGTAACTCTGGCACTTTTCTCTCTGGTACAAGAACATTTCACACAATACCTCTTCCTATTTCTTCCACTGACCTGAAGGTAATGGTTCTGCTTAAATAACAACTACTACCTTCCCCCTTAGTGTTAGCTCAACATGAGGTGTCCTGAGTTGTCTTTTTCTTGACAGATCACTGTTTCTGAAATGAACTCTATTGCTACAGTCTCTATCCCAATCACTACTAGTGTCTGTGCTGTTCTTCCTCAATTTGTTGAATGCATCTTTCATAATTTTCCAAATTCTCCCCTTATTTTTACTGTGTCATTTTCATAATGATATCTTACATAATTCCACTTCTAGTATATCAGCCTTTGGATTTCTGTTGTCTTCCTAACTTTCCTTCCCAGTTTGTAAGGTATTCCTCCTACAGCACTTTCAACAAATACTTTTCCTCTCACTCTTACCTTTCCCATAATCTTCCACTTTCTTAAAACCATAATATGTGTGATCCTCTGTTTGACTAGCCATGTTGCTTCTTCATGGAGAAAGATGCCTAACTTCTCAGTAACATCACTTCCTATAAAGGAGGAATTGGCTGACACCTTCTCTGGCATGAAATTCATATATATATATATATATATATGTAATTGTTAATCATAAAATCATAGCATCATAGAACAAATGAAGGTGGAAGGGATACCTGGAGGACATATGGTTCAAACTCTAAATACTGGTATTGTTTATTGAAAACAGTAGTATCTATGATATTCCTGTTCACTCTATGTCTGTGACTCAAATAATGAATAAAAAGGCAATTAAAATTATTTTCCAAATGTTATGCAATGCACTGTGTATTCTTTGATGAGAAATGCAATCAACCTGAAGGAATTAAGTGTTTTGGATGTTCTAAGCTGTTTGATCTTGTTAAAAGGAGTGATTATAGAAAGATTTATCACAGTTAGGAACCAAGTACCCTCATGGAGTATTAAAGACAGCCAATTATAACAGAGTTCTTCAAATGAGGACAAGTGTGAGCTGTGTCATTTTGGAGCTGCCCTTAGTTTAGTTCATTTTTTATAATCTGGAATGGACTTTCTTAAAGAGGATCAACTGACATTTCAGTTTGTAAATTGCTTATGAGGAATGTATGATGTCTGATCTGGTTAATTGACAGTCATGCCAATCATAAGGCTAATCTGAAAATAAAAAAATAAAAAAGAAAAAAAAAAGAAAAGTTTAGCAGTCCCAGAGTTAAAATGTGAAGTATCTGCAGTATGCCTAGTTGTCACTGTTTGAAGATTGATCCTTATCCTTTTTTCGAAGCAGCATTTTTGTTCTAAATTAAAGATAATAATACTAGTTAATATTCTTTCCTTATTGACTAAAAAATATGTGGGGACTTGTTTGATCTTTGACATATTGCTATGAGATGGAGCTGGATTTGAGATATGTGAGAGGCAGAGTAGACCAAAGAGAACTGCAGGCTAATCACATCCTGTTAAGGCTGAGGGAATTCTACATCTGACTTCACTTGGAAAAGATATATTTCAGTTCAGACTGAATTACAATCTGAATATAGTCTGAAGTCTTGTGTAGTAAATTACTGGTGCATCTCAGCTGGGTAACACTTCTAAAAAACTAAAATGATATGTTGTTTTTGTAGCATAAATAGGTGCCATTAGATTTAAAATTTCCTTTTCTGTTTCAATGGAAGGCTTGTACTGGTTTGTATTCCAAAGGGTAGGATAACTTCTCAGACTGGGTAATCTAGGTCACTGAGCTGCTGTGAAGAGCTTCCTCAGTCTTCTGTAACGCTTCATGTTCATTGGAAGTGGAGATCATTTCTGATTTTATGTATGCATGGCTGTGTCCATGGTTATCTCATGGGGACTCTATATGAACTATATACACTATAAAATTATTATTACTGTTTCAATAACAAAGTTCTTATGATACATTTGGAATCTATTAGGTCATCTTCTCCGTCTCATGGTTAATGAAGAATCCTTTCTCTACTGCATTTTCAATTGTTTTGACCAAGCTACATTTAAATGATTCACACCCAATATGCTTGTATTGTTCACACTGGGAGATTTTCATTATTCCACATTATATTAATGTATGTGGTGGATATTACAACAAAAGCCTGCTATTTCACTATTGCCATGAGTATGGCTTTTTTTTTTTTAATTGCTCAGTTATTCTTTTCAAATTCATAAGAATATAAGAAACTCAAGGACAGATTTTTTTCCTTAAGTACTAACAGCAAGATACCTAGCTCTCATAATTTCAGAAGGAAAATGGCCTGATGCTCCCCAGCTACTGGGACCAGCTTCAGAGTTTTGTAGCAATGCAACAGATGTTTCTAAATTCATTAAACAAGTCTGTGAATACCAAGTAACCCTTGCTTTTAATCTTATGGAGGCAGAGCATTTAATTAAATTTGCTTATATTGATCCAAAAGCACAAAGTTAAAAAAGGATGTTATTCAAAATGGATGCAAGTCACTGATCAAGAGCATACAATCTTCTGTTGATTTTTAACCAGAGAATCGGGGAAAACGTATAGTGCTTACTCATCTATTAGGTTTCTGGGGCTGACTAGAGTTGTATGTGCTGTATCAGACAGAAAATGGTAAAGCAGAACATTGACCTATATCGCTGAAGTGTATTCCCCTATACCTGCTCTTGTAAAGCAGCAGAAGTTGTGGAACCTATGCATAATGTGAAGCATACAGCAGTGCTGCAGAGCTGTGCTTACAGGGGCAGAATCACAGAGCAAACAGGCTTGGGTCCTTCTATAGCTGTACTGTGCCTCAGGCAGCCCTCTGTGACTAGAGACTTAAGGACCAAACCACTTGATTCTTTGGCTGAACTGTCAGGGAAAGGCAGGGAGAGAAAAAAAAAAAAGTCCAGAAAATATGCAGGAAGGCCTACATGTTGAATTTTGCAGAGATTTTCCACATCAAGGAGTAATAATACTCAGACTTTAAATCAAAACTAATTGAAGTTCTGGTTAGATGTTGAAATATATTAGTCAGTGCTAATAAATTTCTAATAGATGGATATCAAACTATATAAATCATACATGTAGACTTGCTCTGTAATAGCACAAAACAAAGATTGAATATAATTTTTAGCACAGTCTTAAGGAAGAGATTTCTCTTTGTAAGCTCAGTTAGGCAGTTTATGCATGAATTCATTATTCCAGCAGACTGGTTCTAATGACTGAGCATATCCAACAGATTCCAGTGTCAGAGTAAAATGGTCTCACACCTAATGCTTACAGAGATTTCCAAAGCAACTGACATTTGCTATTTTAAAATAATTTCACAGTAGACGAAGACTAGGAGACAACATGGTCTTAAGAATAATGGAAAGGTGAGATATATTCCCAACCTCCTCAAAGGCACCACCGTAAACCTCCTGAGGGACCACGTTTTGTGTTCAAATATGTACCACTGAGCCCAGGAATCCCACCATGCAGTGTGCTGCCTCTGCCTTGTTTTGCTGTTTCAGAGAGGGTTGAAGTAATCCTGCTGTTTGCTGTTGGCCTTCTGGGAGGTCTTGTTTCTGCACTCCAGAACATGGCTATACCGAGTAATGTATAACCCAGAAAGTGAGACAGTTATGAAGAGATGCCCTTTGCAAGGGCCAGTAGAGAAAGAAAGAACATCTACAGCATTATCATGGATAATGTTCAATCCCACTAGGCTAAGTCTTAGCTCTGGAAAGCATTAGCAATCAGAAAGTTCATTGCTGAAAGGTAAGTTCCTTAACTAAAAATAAGCTGTTCAATTAACAAAAAATGTTTCAAAATTACAGAATTTACCTTATGAAAAGGCTTAGACTTTCTGATTCTTCCTCTTTCCTGAGGGGAAAGTTGATCCTTTCATTCCTCTTTTCATCATCAAAGCAGACCTCTGCTGTATCACATCATTAAAATGGCAGCTCCCACTGAGAGAAACAACTCTATCTGTTGAATGGAAATCCTAACAGAGTGACGGCATGTCTAAAAGCTTCATTGAATATTTTTGTCCTCTACATGCATGATTAGCTGAGTATAAGCACACATGTTTCGAAGTATGCATGTGTTGATGTTTATCTATAAAATATTGTCTGTATTTAGTCATATTAACCTGTTAAAAAAACCCCAGACCCTATGTTTTCTGCACTATTACCCTGGTCATTAAACTGTCTATAGCATGGTCGCATCCAACAGTTGAAACTAATTCCAAAGGACTCAGATATGCTGCTTTAATACACATCAGTATTAGAGGCTGTTCAGCAGCAGCAGCTACCCTCCTTTCATTGTAAAACTGGTGTCCCTCTGACTTCCAACAAAGAAATGGGTGGGCAGCAGCACATCATGCACATGGTCTGTCAGAAAATAGGAGCTGCAAAGGCAAGGAGAAGGCATTTCTTGTTTTCAACAGCAAGATTAAGTATCTTGCATGCCCCAGAAGGTTTGTGAAGCCATGAATGGGCTTTCCCAGGTGATAAACAAGAATAAACCTCTCATTCTCGGCACTCACATCCCAGGTTCTGCACTAGGATGCTGCACATTATTTTCTCTGCCCCAGCTGCCCCAGCTGTGAGGGAGATTTCCTCTAGCAGAGGAACAGACAGAAAACTGAGAAAGATCATGTCATAGTCTGCTTCAATTGCATCCAATCAGTTTACTGTTGCTCATATTACCCTGTACCTTCCCTAGAGGCTGCATCCAGCTCAGTCTTTTCCACAGTTATTTCAGGAATTCTTCATCAAACACAGGTACTCACCACTCTATATTTTAGTGAATTTTAATGTATTGGGTACTTCTTGTGCCTCCTTAAAAAACAAGTATCATCTGTAGAACATGGCCAAGAAAAGCAGCTTTCAGGAGATCATTCCAGGCACATTAAGCCATGCTATTTGGACATTTCAGTACAAAACGGGCCTTAAACTTGGGTAAAAAGGACAATTGTGATGTGAACTGCTATATTAGGGAAGAACATGCAGTAGTTTAATAGTTAAATATGTCAAACCTAAGATGTTATTCTTCTTTTAAATAGAAACAGGCAGGAGGTCAGAAAAAAAGTATATAATACCATTCATGTTCCTTTTTATTGATATACTTTTAAGAGCTACTTGAACCTCTCACCTACGGCTTCATCTGGTGTTCTTTGAAGTTAATGGAAATCATTGAATTGACTTAAGGCCACAGTTCAGGCCTATAATTGATCTAAATGAGGTGCTAATTAGTGATGTATATTAATATCTCTACTTTGCCTCCTCTAGTTGCTGGCGCTATCATTTTACTGTATCTTGTCTTAAGCTAAATTCATAAACTCTGGGAGAAACTACTATTTTCTTTGACAATAGGACTACCTAGAAAACGCACAGGTGAAACAAGAAATTTGGAAAAAGGGGTAAAGACAATTTCAAATAACTAAAATTTGGTGGGATGTTTCATAATCTTGCTAAAAAAAAGACGAAAAAAGTCAGTTACGCAAACCATGAGTCTATAAACAAGGAATTCTGAGGACTTCAAAATATTTTTCTTTTTTGACTTGTCAAGCAGCAAAGACAAATAAAGTGAAGCTGAATACCCTCACACTACCAAAACCATTTTTACTTAAGATGATCTTAAAATATTTCTGGATGTTTCTGAATTTCTCAAGTAAGAAAATGTGACACATCATTGTTAATTTAATATACCTGCATGTCTTTTTTTTTGTCAAGACTTCATAACACTGCCAAAGAAACCAATATTTGAATGTAACTAATGGGCTGACATGCCATGGTTCAAACTGAAATTTTCTTGTTTCAATTAACATTTTTGGAAGGGGGTTGAAAAAATTGTAAAATTTTAGATCTCTGCACAGATTTTCTCCACTAAATCCTGAACCAGTGTCATACATATTCTCACTAATTAACAAAAAAATCAGCAATTGTATAGCAGCGAGCATCTTGTGGAAATCTTGTATTACTAGTACAGCTAGTTTTAGCACGGGTGGGGGGGGAAACAACAGGGCTTGTTTTAGCAAAAGAGGGGCTTGGCACATCCCTACCCTGATGATATAATTGGATCTGTTGCACAGGTATAGGAAATCTGTCACTACCCAGAAGAGCAGTCCCTTTGTACATGCACAGCACATGGAGCTTCCACAGCAGTGCTGACTGGATCTGTGTCACCTACACAACTCCTCTGCCACCAACTGGCTGCCTGGCTGGAAGAAGGGCAACTCAGAAAAATGGCAGCTGGTGCAGGATGTCAAGGCTGAGTGCTTTTTAAAGTGCAAAAACTTTTAAAATCTAAGTTTGGACAGGAGAAAAAGGTACATGGCAGAAAAGCTGCAAGATAAAGAAGACTACCTTCTGCCTTTTTCATGTTATAGGTTTTGGTTGCAAGATAATCCTGATATAATGCAGCCATACTTTTTCTGCAACTAAACATCTCTTAATTTAAAGAACGTAAAAAAGAAAGCAAATAACTTTGACAAGTTTACTGTCACAGTCTTATCAACCAAAGCTTTTTATATTACAGAAAACATAAATTGAGGGTGACACTGGAATAAGCTGCCCAGAGAGGTTGTGGAGTCTCCTTCTCTGGAGATGTTCAAAACCCACCTGGACACTTTCCTGTGTAACCTGGTGTAGGGATCCTGCTTTGGCAGGGGGGTTGGACAAGATGATCTCCTGAGGTCCCTTCCAACCCCTACCATTCTGTGATTCTGTGATTCTGTAATAAATAGACACTAATGCAATATGTGTTTTTAAAAATAAAGTGGAAAACAATACAGTTAGTTAATGAATGAACCAAGCCTCAGATGGTTGTATTAGGAGCATCTGTTGTAGTTAACAATAAACGTTGTCTAATATAGTTTGCTTTTTACTTACCATCTGTCTGTTGATAAGACTTGAAAAATCTTGAAAACCTTCACCTGTCCCAGCCCACATTTCAACACTGACTGGATGGGTAACCTGTATCACAGGAACAGAGAACTGAGAAAATGAGTGTACACTCAGGATTTGAATTCAGCAGGCTTTTCTACATGCATGGGTGGATACCCTCAATGTTATAGAACCTTATGGAGTTTAATAGGCTTCTATGCACTGACAGGACTTACATAGTTTGCCATCAATTTTAAAAATATCCAGACATCATTATGAAGCTGTGTTTTCTCACACTTATGTGAGAAAATGGTAAGAGACACATTTTTCTGGCGCTCAAACACTGGCAATAGAAATTAATTCATTAATTGCATAAAATCATTTTGGTTCGAAAAGACCTTTACGATCATCCGGTCCAACCATAAACCTAACACTGCCAAGTCCACTACTAAACCATGTCCCAAAGCACCACATCTACATGTCTTTTAAATACCTCCAGGGAAGTTAACTCAACCACTTCCCTGGACAGTCTGTTCCAATGCTTGACAACTTTTTCAGTGAATAAATTTTACCTAGTATCCAATTTAAACCTCCCCTAGTGCAACCTGAGGCCATTTCCTCTTGTCCTATCACTTCTTACTTGGGGAAACATACTGACTTGCTACAACCTCCTTTCAAGTAGTTGTGGAGAGCAGTAGGTCTCCCCTCAGCCTCCTCTTCTAAAGACTAAACAACCCCAGTTCCCTCAGCCGTTCCTCATAAGACTGGTTCTCCAGACCCTTCACCAGCTTTGTTGCCCTTCTCTGGACACACTCCAGCACCTCAATGTCTTTCTTGTAGTGAGGGACCCAAAACCTGAACACAATATTTGAGATGTGGCCTCAAAAGAGCCGAGTACAGGAGGACAATAATTTCCCTAGTCCTGCTGGCCACTCTATTTCTGATCCACGCCAGGATACCATTGGCCTTCTTGGCCAACTGTGCACACTGCTGGCTCATGTTCAGCCGGTTGTCAACCAACCAACACCCCCAGGTCTTTTTCTGCCAGGCAGCTTTCCAGACACTCCTCCCCAAGCCTGTAGCGTTGCATGGGGTTGTTGTGACCGAAGTGCAGAACCCGGCACTCGGCCTTGTTGAACCTCATACAATTGGCCTTGGCTCATGAATCCAGTCTGTCCAGATCCCTCTGTAGAGCCTTCCTACCCTCAGGCAGATCAGCTTGCCTGTCCAGCTTGGTGTTGTGTGCAAACTTTCTGAGGGTGCACTCAGTCCCCTTGTCTAGATCATTCATAAAGGTATTAAAAAGAGCTGACCCCAGTACTGAGCCTTGCGTAACACCACCAACTGGGTTTAACTCCATTCACCACAACTCTTTGGTCCTGGCCATCCAGCCAGTTTCTGCAGAATGTTATACGAAACTGTGTCAAAGGCTTTAAACAGCCTTTTAAGCCCAGGTTAACAATGCCCACAGCCTTTCCCTCTATTTCTATAATAAGGACATACTTTCCATCTTATAAAATACAGATCTGTTGGAAAAATAGCCAAACCTGATATAAAAACATAAATAAATAGAGAGAGCATCTATACTGTTGAGTCATATACTTCTCTGAAGCTGTGACAGTATTATTATAGTCACAGTTATCTAACAATATTTCATTTGAGAATTGAAAGTAACTATTGCTGGGTAGATGGTGCCAAAATTCAGTTCCCTTCAGTTTAATTTGCTCAGAGACACGTGGATTTAGAGAATGTGCAGAGGAAGAGTGAATCTAATATTATGGTCAAATTAATATTTAATAATGCATCCTACATTGAAAAGACAATAGACTGATGGGTTAGTCATTCTCCTGCCCTATGGGATTCAACTCTTTGACTGTAAATAGTCAGAAGAGGGACTTGAAGCTTGGATTTACACAATCAAAATTAATAATCTGCTGGTCAGCAGCTTCTGGATGTCTTTTGTTGTTGGATGTTTTGTTGTTATTGCTTTTTTTTTTTTTTCTTTTAAAAGAGGAGGTGTTGCACAGCTTCCAAAATTATGAGAATGTGTAATAGAGGAAGAAGTGGTGCTGAGAAAAAGGAGTTATTTCAGACAGTAAGGTAAGCACAGTCATTAGAGACACACAAAATACTTTAATCAAAAACTACTGTTACAGTGAATAATTTGTCTTAGTCAACCATTGGGGATGTCTGGTAAAGGCATGTTAGTGTCTGGGGTCTTGTAATTATACTATATTTAGTTTCCCCTTGTAATGATTAATTTTGTTTGCAAATTGTGATAACATTAGGGTGTTCTTTTTCTAAACAGTTATATTTGAATTCCTTAGTCTTGGGAATCCTAAAAAAAGATAAATGTGGGATTTTCCCTGTTTGCTTTTCTTCTGACAAATTCTGCAACTAATGACTTGCCTAATGTTTACTATTACAATGACAATCATGCCCTTAGTTTTAATACTCTAGAGAGATTATATAAAATTTGTGCTGCTAAATATGAAGAATTCTGAGGCAGTGGGCCACAAAAAAAGAGATATCAGTATGTTTGGCACTGTGAAGTGCAGAAAAGAAGTAGCAAGTTTTGTAACGTCTAAAGCAAACATCAAATTTGTTATGTATATTGATTCTAGAGGAAAGAAGAGACCATAAAAGTAATTTAAAGGATTCTAGGCATATGAGAGCTTAATGTTATGATAATATTTGTTGGTGATGCTCAAAATAGTTTGTCTTGCACAGAGCAAAAATAGCTTGAGGTCTTGGAATACACATACTCTCAGTGCGGAAAAACAATCTTTCTAAATTGTAACGTTTTTTGTTTTTTTTTTTTTTTTCAGAAGAAAAGGATTTACTTCCCAAGTGAATATAAAACCTGCATTGTAGACAAGCAAAGTCCAGTCTTCTTATGTTGTTCTTCCTTCAGGTCCTTTTTTTTTCTGAAGGAAACATTCAGCTACTGAAAGAGATTCCCATTTCCTAAGGAGGTTGCCCCTTGGGATTATACTGCATGGCCTTAAAGAATATATTCTGTTTTCTGGAGTGGCCTTTCTATTGAAGAAAAGGTTAAAAATGCAAACAGTAAGAGTGAAAAAGTTTTCCTGATAATAAGCCTGAAACCTAAACTGCGTAAGCCATCAGGATAGTTCATTGTCCACATCTGCTTCAGTATTTGGTCTCTGCTTTAAGAGTGTGGCTGAAGGTGGTTGCCAGTGCCAGCTGTGCAGTGGTTTTTGTTTGTGCATGGTGTAGACACCTGTCACCTGGTAACTGAGATTGCCAAATTAATTTCATAGGCCAATGAGTCCCTATTAGAAGTCATTCCAAGACAGTTTTTTGGGCTCTTTTTTTTTACAATGGAGAACCTTAAGTTACCTGAAAGTCCATCACATGTGCAGAAAAAAGTCAGAGAAAGGTTTTTATTAAGTTTACTAACCTGGGGTACTTTTGCCATTATTAGTTCTGGAAAGTTCACATTTCAGCACATGTTACATATCACATCTCCCAAAAAGAAAAAGGAGAAAAGAGCACCTGGGATTAGTCACAAT
>NW_010336457.1:36727-47722 GCF_000700745.2 Antrostomus carolinensis
TTACTTATGTATAGCTGATAGGATAACTGACACCTTTTACTCTAGATATGAGTAACAAAACAAAAGCAAACAGAAAAAAAAAGGGAAAACTACTAGAAACTCAAAAATAGATGTCCTGGTTTTGACTGGTATAGAGCTAATTTTCTTCTTAGTAGCTAGAATAGCACAGTGTTTTGGATTCTATATAGGACTTGGTATGAGAATGTTGATTATACACTGATGTTTTCAGTTGTTGCTAAAACATCAAGGACTTTTCAACTTCCCATGTTTTGCACAAGAAGATGGGAGGGAGCATAGCCAGAGCAATGGACCCAAATTGGTCAGTGGGATATTCTATATCTTACAGTGTCTTGCTCAGTATATAGATGAGAGTTGTTCAGGAAACTCTTTCTCTCTTCCCATATTGTGGTTTTGGAGTTTCACTCTTCCAGGATTGTTAGTCAGGGATGGGCTGGGCATTAATCAGCAGGTGGTGAGCAGTTACACTGTGCATTACTTATTGGTATTCTATTATTATTGTTGTTGTTGTTATTGTTGTTGTAATTTTATTTCAATTATTAAATTGCTCTTATCTCAACCCACAAGTCTCATTGTCTTTACCTTTCCCATTGTCTTCCCCATCCCCCAGGGGCAGGGGAGGGTGAGTGAGTGTCTGTGTGATGTTTGGCTGCCTGCCGGGTAAAACCACAAGAATAGAATAAGTCAAATGGATAGGACAGCAAAACCTTTATTATAAAGGACCTTTCACAGTTAAAAACAAGCCTGCCTGTTTATTATTTGGAAACTTGATGGATATGTTTCCCTATTTAAGTCATTTTATATCCTAAGTCTTGGTTAGGTTACAGACCTATGCTCTGAATTATATGTTTGGTTCTTTCTCCTTTTTTAATTTTAGGAATAGGTTTTTCCTCCTGCTTAAATATAGTCTATTATTTCTGAACAATCATTTCACCTTCATACACACAAAATAAGATCAAAACATTCACTGTTTACTCAGAACAGATATTTTGGTCCCACAGTAATGATTTTTACACCTGCTCATGAAGCCCACCTGCAGCTTTTAAAAATATATGTTTAGATTTATTCCAACTGTTCCTATAGCTCCTGTGCCTGTGTTCTTGCTTGCTTGACTTCTTCGTCTCAAGTTTAAGATTTAAACGCCCACACTTACTGAGCAATCCACAAAAGTGAGTATCTCTTTGCAAGTAGTGATTCAGTTCTGCTGTTACTGCTTTGTTTGTGCTCTATAGGAAATGACAACTGAATGTCCACAGAGGTGCTGGTCAGTTCTTCTATCCATTTTCAGCCAAAGCCATGGCATTCTTGGGGACAGACTGAGCAGTCTATAATTCTACTATTCAAAGCCAGAATTTTGTTGAGTGTTAAATTTAGTGAAACTTTGTCCTGCCATACACCATCTCAGAAGCAAGAATAAGGACCTTAATAATTCAGTCAGATACCCACTTGCCTAATCTATCTGAATTCTTATTTCAAAGATAGAACTTGATCCCGAAACACAGCTCTGTTACTCAGAACTCATATTCTTTGAGGAAAAGTGTTACCCAAGGAAATTATTTGCCCAGCTCTTGAGCATTTCTTTTGTAGCTGTCATAGTCAAGAATCCTTTTTCAGCAGTGCCATGAAATGTGCTAGCTGGCAAAATCCAGCTTAGAGGGCTGGGAGCTTCAATTCATTTTGGATCATGAGAAATCAATGTGCTCATTTGTCATCTCAAACAGCCATGCCTTTTTTTCCATGAACAACATGCAAATCAATGTGCTCATTTGTCATCTCAAACAGCCATGCCTTTTTTTCCATGAACAACATGCAAATCAATGTGCACAGCAATTTCAAAACATAAAAACCTGATGAGAGTGGATGGTTCTAAGCACTTGAAGTTAATGCTCAGGTGCCACAATGAAAAACATAGGACAAATCGTTGTAAAAAGGTAAAAATAAATAACAGGAAACATCAAACAACCTTTCATCCCTCATAGATCATTAAAAACTGAAAACTGTTACCACCTGATTAAATTTGGCTAGGGTGTGCCATTATCAGTCCAATCAGTCCAATCTCCTGGGAAGAAAGACCAGATTTCTAAAAAAATCTCCTGCTTTTGGAGACCAATTTCCAATTTCCAAATCTCTGCTCAGCTGTTGTCTACCCTGGAAATAGCTAAGCTGCAGAGGTACCCCAGATTTTACATTCATTTTAAATGAGTTATTTCAGATCTGCTCTGGAAAAGGCCAGAAGTTTCTTATGTGTAAGAGTTCTTATAAACTTCAGATACCTCATCTTTCCCTCTATCTTCTTAAGGATTTAAGTCTGTGAAAGAGTCCAAACAAATGCCTGCCAAACAAATATAGAAGTTCCTGCTGTTGTCAGAGGGTGACAAAGCAGGATCCTCACCAGTTCAGTGTCTCAGTGACCAAGACTCTCAGCAAAATATGTGTGACTAGTTTTCTTTCTTGAAAGGAATCAAGTTTCAGTACTCTCCAGAGCATACCTCTTCCAGTGCAGGCACAATTGCAACCCCTTCCATTTACTTTGGTCCAGCACTATGAAGCCAAAAGCTAAGGTGAACATGACTCTGAGCTAGTAGGAGAGTCCTTTTTTTAAAAAAAAGGAAGGAGGAAAAAATTGAGAGCAAGTGTTGCACTGTACCCTGAAGATATCTTAAGTTTGTTTGACTAAGTTCCTGAAACCCTTATTCACTCTTCTGATGATCCTAGAACATCCTGTAGGTCCTTTAATAGATCTAGGTCCATATATTCCCATTTTAAAAAGTCTGAAACTGTATTGAGAGTCAGAGGACAAGTTGAAAAAAAGAGTGAATAGGAAGGATTGCATTTGCTTCATTGATTGATTTTCCTGTCAGGCCAGCACCTGCACAGGGTAATGGCAATTGATTATGTTATTGACAGCATACTGATTTTGTGAATGAAAACAGCATGCAATCTGCTGGAACTCAGCTCACAGAGCTGCACTTCACCTACCTTCTGGAAAGAACAAATCCCATTTGATAATGTAAACATTCAAAAAATATATTTTTTTAAAATACTATTGTCTATGGGACTGAACAGAAGCTGAGATGATCACAAAGAAGCACTCCTTGTTACTGAGTTCTTGTAACTCCTGACAGAGATAACTTGTTGGTCACCTTTTAAATACAGGATTAAGTGTGTATGGCTGTGACCTCACAGAGTACAGGGATGAAAGATCTATGTTCAAGACTGATAGAAATATCTACTGGACAAATATTATAAATGTTTTCCTGAGTATCTTAGTACTGATTTCCCACTTCAAATTTATTTGAATCTTAGCTGTTCTTTCTTAAATTTGGTGGCATCAGCAATCACTTTTCAGGAGATGCAATGTATTTTCCTTCATAAGTCTCTACTGGAGATTTGGAACATGTGTTAATAGACAGCACCACAATTCTTGTATATATTTTCAATCTAATGTGTTGTCATTTGTGTTCCTGGCAAGGATCTAGATTGATGCATATTTAATTATTTATTTAATATAACATATTTATTTTAGTTTACCTGGAAAAAAATCAAGGCTATATTACTATTATAGGAAATTCACTTCCTGAGCTCACAGATTTCTTTCTACCATGATCTTCTGCAAGCTCAGTGTCCCAAACCAGACAAGACTAGGAAGAGACTAAAGGTTCCCAAATTTGGACTGCATTGGACCAAACAAAAAATATGTGTTAGAAAGCTGATGATTTCTCATCAGAAACATGACTCTTGAAGTGAAAGAATAAGCCTTTTCTCTTTTAGCTTGAGTGTCTCAGCTTAGTTCTACTGCTATAGTCTTATAGATGAACACTACGGATTTTTAATGTGATTAATGTGGAATCATCATCTCTGACTTCCCAAAGGAATAAACTGGCCTCTGTAGATTGTATGAATTTATTCTAGGGCTGGAAAACTAATAGCTTTAAAAAAAAAAAAAAATCTTCATGCTACACATACATGGTAAAACCTATGAATGGATAAATACTGCTGTATATTTGTCATTTTTAATGCTCCTTCCCTTACCTGGTATTGCTTATTATTGTTGGATAGTAGACTAAAGCTGGATGCTAACCACCTTTATGTGAGTGTACGAAAATCCTCTAGGTGTTGCTTTGTAATGGCAATTGGAAACAATGACTTAATTGGTAGGTGTTGACATCATTTTCAAGTTATAGAGGCTGCTTTTGTGTCCTTTAGGCAGTGCCTGTTAAAGCTAGTTATTACCAACAATCTTCTTTCTGCTAGACTCTAAGTTAGCTGTTCAAAGGCACTGAGAAGAAAGAATGATGGCACAGATCTGAATGTCACTGACATAACGACATCACAGCTGCCTGTACTCACCTACAAATCTTGCTGCTGATGCCATGTCTATTTTAAGTTCTGTCTGAGAAAGCTTTATTGGTAGAAGACCAGTCAGTCAGTACTGCAGACTTCGATGAGTATTTTCAGAAAAAAAGGAATTGCATTATTCAAGTGTGACTTTACTCCTCCTGAAGTTTTCCAGTGTTTTACAAATTGTCAATGCATCTTATCTTTGTCCATTACCAAGTTCAGGCACAGTGTACAGAACACATTGCTAAGCCATTTTAAGTCAAACAGTCCATGAAACTTCAAACAGTGCTGGAATCAGTTTACCACAATTAATTCCCTTTGCCCCCAAAAGAAAGCTATTGTTACTTCATGAAAAGCCAGTTTGAAAGACAGTCAAATTTAAGCAGTTTCTTTAGCAAAGCTTGCCTACCACTTCTCCAAGAAGTATCTACTTCTTATTCCTTAGCTGGGAAATCAAATATATATCTGACTGACAGAACCTACCTCTAGAGCTCCTAGACTTCACCAGGTGGCATTGGCTGAAACTTAAGTAAAGACTGTGTGTAACCCCTAGGCACAACTCTGCTGCCATGGAAGTAGCTGGTTCCATCCAAATCTGAATATTCATATCCAAAAATAAATGGAAATTTCTTCTCAGCATATGTCACTTTAGTCTTTTCTGACTATCTGGCATAATCTCCATGATATCCAGGAAAAGGTATTTTATAGCCCTAGCATTTTGGGTAACAAAATTCCACAGTAAGTGGAAAATTTAACAGAAATTTACATTAGCATAGTCTTCATTCACATAGAATTGCAGATGAATGCAAAGGGTTGCTTTTTTTTTTCCAATATATCCAACCATATTTTCAAAACACTGAACAAACATTGACTAATGAATTAGTATTGTAATTACATCAGGAAAGATACAGAAGCAAAAGAAATGCTTTTGTATAACACTTCTCACACATCACCCCTAAAGTCTTCACCATTATCCTGATCTAAAAAGAAGATCATTAGAAACATCTGAATGAATTTAATGGTAAGGAAACCAGATTTCCTGTTTCCCCGAGGCTGATATATTTGGTATCTAAAAAATGTAAGACTTGATTGAGTTGATGTTGAGCAGCTTTCACAACATTCCTCTCCTGTGTTGATTACTCAGGGTGAAATTTAATGTACCTAATTTATGTGCACAGATTAGGCCTTACTTCATTGAAAATATAAGATTATGAAGCAGGGAGAGAGAGGAATTTAGCCAGTGTAAACTCCTACATTCCTTACATGGCTAACAGAAAGAAGCAAGTATCCCAAGAGACCTTTAGGATGACATGTAGTCCACCTAATTTATGTGTCTCTGTCTTCCTTCAACACTCAGGGCTTGCACAGGACAAGCCAATGCATGTGTTTCCTTCTGGAATCCATAAGAAAGATTAAGCATCTACATTTGGTTCATATCCATTCTAAACAGATATATTCTGGGGCAATTGCAGAGGTGGTCAAAGCTATTTGTAAAGGACTACAATCCAGCCCAGGCTGCTGTAGCTTGGTGGATGTGACCTCTCTCTCACTCTCCCTCACTGCCAGTTAGAGATGAGTTTGCATTTCAGCCTTTCCTTCACTAGAAGAATTAACAGTGCCCCCTTCCTCTACCCAGAGGTAAATTTTTGTGGTAATATCATTGAGAGTTTCCCCCTCCAGACAAATTCAGCTTCAAGCAGCTAGTGAGTTCAACAGTTACTAGAGGAAAAGCAGAGACACCCACAGACCAAAAATGGGCCTTAGTAAAGCAAATAGAATCTGATTCACTGAAAGACAAGGTAGTGCCTCAACCTCCTGGCAAAAGCTTTAGGAAACATATTTTAGTTAAGGAACAGTTGCTGAACTCACTAGAGGGCGACGAGAACATTATGTGGTCTCTATTATGAAAGAAGGTAGACTACAACACTTGCAATTACACTCAGCCTCAAAATCTATGACTGTGGAGTTATAGATCAATTCCCTTGACACTCTCAGCTGCACACTCACTTGTCCTCTCCTCTCTGCTGTTATTATTTTCTAGAATAATGAGTCAATTTGAAATGCCTGCTTAATTTTAGTTTTTTTTTTATTCTCCTGGGCCAAAAAGATTTTAAAAAAATTATTAAACTGTGGGCTGGAAATGGTGGTCAACAATTTCATTTGACTGGCACAGTGAATTTTCTACCATTAGAAAAAGCTCATCTCTGCTAGAGAGATGCTTTCTGTGGGACCACAGAATGAACTTTCTCCAGAGATTAATGGCAGTATTGCACCCGATTATTTCCTACTGCAATAGCCAGCTATGTTCCTTTGACAGTCATTTTCAATACAAATGCATAACAGTATTTTTTCTTTTTTTAAAGAAAGATAAAAAAACCCATAGGAACCAATGTTCACTGAAACAAAAACTTCACACTGCACATATGGAGCAGAAGATGAGAGATAAGGCACAACTGAGGTGTTAGTCACTTTGCTTATTACATGTGGGAAGTCATTCAGAGAGTTTGGTGAGGAACTCAGTGTAAGAGTATGTATATAGAATGTAATGTAATATCATGTCTTGTTGGATTTAAAAGTATTAGAGAGGAACTTCCTTTCATGAACTCCATGAGACAGAGAATTACGTGACCAAGATTCTCACCATAGCACCTGGACAATGCTAATAAACCTGTGGATATTTAAACAAGCAGAGGAACTGCTGTGTATAAACTACGAGAAAGGCCAACAGAAGGGAAGCTCAGAAATCCACTGAGGCAGGAGTTAAGCTAGCCCACAAGGGAAGGGTTTGGTATGGTCATAGATCAATAAAACCAGTGGAACCTGGAGAATGAGTCAGATGGACAGTCACTAGCAGATCAATTCTGCTGCCCACACATGGGCATTATGAATGTCTTTAAATGTCCTTGGGTGTTAGTCAAGGGTGAACTTGTTGACCATTGATTAAATGGAGATCAAATCTTCATTGATTATGATGGGGGTTTAGCTACATAGTTCTGTTTTAGATAACTATACAAAAGCACCTATGTTTAGCTGTCTTAATCTCAAGAAGAAAAGGTAATTGTCCCTTTCCTTGGATTTTCCTCTACAAAATGAGAAAGGAGGGAAACAATGGCACACAATAGTATATGAGTATCCAAATAACTGACAGTCTTCCCTGTGCTTTATTCTCGGTACCATAGCATTATGCAAATCATGGACTAAAGCTTCTGGAAAGCTAGTGATACTGTTTGAAGCTTTTACCTTCCAACAAAAGCTTACACTATATCTGTTCTTGTGTTCTGAGGCTATTGCACTCAAAATAAGAAGATAACTTTTCAGTTGTATTCAGAACATTTATCCAAATTCTCAAGCACCATAAAATATAGTAGCTCCCCTTTTAGATGAAAAAAAAAGCTTTTCTATTGATACAGTCAGAAAGAATGGAAAATGCAATTGCTACTACTGGAACTACATAGGAGAACTCAGTTTTAAGTAGACTTTTGCCAGACAACATTAAAAAACATTCTTACGGAAAAAAATATGATCTTCATGTTTTACTCGGAGACCCAAAACCTTTGAAAGCCCTTGATGACCCAAATGAATAGTTCAACATTACAACATATTATATTAAATCACATAATATACCTGAAACCCAAACACCACTTCTCAGAAGGGTCTAATTTGTAGCTCTCCGATGACATCCTAGTCAGTGATGTTAAATCACCCAGTATGCTAAAAATGCACTTTGCTCTTAATGTTTGTCTTGGACTTCTGAAATCCAAATGTAAGACACCTTTGGACTCTGGACTCTGATGGTGTTAGTCAATCTGCCAAATTCTAGGACAGATAAAAAAATCTAGACAGATACAAAAATCACTTGTAGTAAAAATCTCAGGCAAGCATAGCCAAAATAATTTTATTTCCTCTCAGTTTGCATAGGCTCACTCTTTACGTTAAACAGAAGTAATCTTATATAAGCTAAAAATATCATAGAATATCTCATTTTATATGCATTCTTGGAATATACTGAAAATACATTTTTTGTCATATTCACAAATTTTACAGCTAATACATATGGTGTCATGCAGATAGTATAGTATCATATAGTATTATAGTATTGCATAATGATATGGTATAATTACAGATAATACATATAGTGTCACATATATATCCTCATGCATTTTTTTGAAAATCACTGTAAGCAGTTTTAAAGTTATGATTCAAATCAGAGCTGTTTCTGGGAAGACCAGTACTTCCACCATGCTACACAGAAGTCAGTAATGCAGTGGAAGGATGCCTGCAGTTTCCACCAATACCAAATACTGGGGGTTGCAGATACAATCAATTCACATTGTGGAAAAAAATATATTCATGCTTGAAGGTCTTCAAGTATGACTGATCCCTGTTTATGTAGAGAATAAAAGATTAGCAGCCAAAGACTATATTTTCTGCTTCAGTTTACCATATTATAGTACTTATGAGAAAAGAATCTTCTTATTGCTGTGGGGCCCTTATTTCTCAGAGAAACCAACTCTCTCAGAAACTACAGCGCTGGAGGCCAAAGGCTACAGCACTTACCACAGAAAGAAGGTCTGCTGTATTTTTTATGCTAAATAATTTTCTGTAAAACAAAGGAACAGTACTGGGACTAGGGACAAATAGGGACAAACCTCTTTCTCTGAGGTGACCAAGACTCTAGACAGTGAGATGCTAAATAAAGTTTGAACAAGAAGAAAAACAGTTACCTCGGAGTATTACATTGGAGTAAGACCCTACAGGGACATGTAAAACAGAGATTCATGAACAAGAGTCTTATTAATGTTTGGTGGACTTCATCTGTTTGGTGAAAGTGAAATGGATTTGGTAAAATAACAGAAAGTACACATGCATTTCTTGTTGACATGTAAACTGCAAGTTAAGAGATTTTGAAATGTCCATTGGAACTATTGCTGTAGCTGCCTTCTTTAAGTTCCCCTTTTTCACAGCAATGGGCTGAGGTACTATATTTTAAAAGGAATGTGTTTCCTATTAACAACTTCGCTAAGAGAGACTTTTTTAGTTACTTTCTCAAGCAGGCAAGAGATGACACTTTTGACAGCGATATGATTCCATGTGATGGAGATCAGGTAACATCAGTCTCACACATCTGCTATTTTCCTCTGTGTTTGTGGACAGCTTTCTGTTATTCATAGAACTGCTCAAGCATTCAGCATATGCAGTAGAGTTCCAATCATTTAGAACCATCTGCTTAAGGTTTTATTTTGACAAGCTGTTCTACTGCTGAAGTTCTCACAGGGTTGTTCAGGCTTTTACCGAATGACTACTAAAGGCTGTTAACCACACTTGCAAGCTACCTTTGGTAAATGTTTGTTTATTTCTTAAGATGGTTCATGTTAATTAATATGACCATGTGATGGAAAAAAACTCCAACAGGGTCAAAGTAATATGCTTTAAATACTTCTCACCTGTAATTTGGTTTAATAAGTGTTTTTACCTTAATCCATTTTTCAAATAGTTTATATAATAGCACTGTATCTTGTACCACACCATATCCTTTAGTATTTTATTTCATTTGACTTACTAGTTTAATTCCATTTTAAATAAAATTGCTTTTAACTCTCTTAAAGTTTTTAATTGACTAGTTTTCAGCCTGTTTCTATTCAGTATGGAAAGTATATACTTGTATGGCTAGTATATGTATACTGATTTATTTCAAAGTCTCTCTGTGCTGATTGATATTTAAATGCCACTGTCATTACTAGCCAAATAACACCCAGTAAGGGCTCCTTGAGCCACTCAGAGCAGACTGCATCATTTACAGCAATCTCCTTCAAGCAGTTCTAGGGTCATTTTTCTGTGTCCAGTTCTGGGCCCCACAGTTCACGAAGGACAGGGAACTTCTTGAGAGAGTACAGCACAGAGCCACCAAGATGATTAAGGGAGTGGAGCATCTCCCGTTTCAGGAAAGGCTGAGGGAACTGGGTGTCTTTAGCTTGGAGAAGAAAAGACTGAGGGAAGACCTCATTAATGCTTATAAATATGTAAAGGGAGAATGTCAGGAGGATGGAGCCAGGCTCTTCTCAGTGATGTCCAATGGTAGGACAAGGGGCAATGGGTGTGAGCTGGAACACAGGAGGTTCCACTTAAACTTGAGAAGAAATTTCTTTACAGTGAGGGTGACAGAGCACTGGGACAAGCTGCCCAGGGAGGTTGTGGAGCCTCCTTCTCTGGAGACATTCCAGACCCGCCTGGATGCCTTTCTAGGTGATCTTATTTAAGTGTTCCTGCTCCGGCGGGGATTGGACTAGATGATCTTTCGAGGTCCCTTCCAATCCCTGACCTGACATTCTGTGATTCTGTGATTTTCAGGCAGAAGTACTCACCTGCGAAGTCATTTCCTCACCAACCCTCTTCAGTTACTCAAAGTCCATTTTCTTTGCCTCATTTTTAATCAAGTGTTCGAGCCACAGCACCCACATCACTGAAGACATAGGTAGGGACTGGGAGAGAGCCACCCACTGTAGGTAAAGATCAGGATCAAACCAACTGACGAATCTGAAGTTATAGAAGTCCATAGAACCTGATGAGGTGCTTCCGTGGGTATTTAGACAACATGCAGATGAAGCTGCCAAGCCACTATCTATCATATTTGAGAAG
>NW_010336458.1:0-4903 GCF_000700745.2 Antrostomus carolinensis
AACCATTCTATGATTCTATGAATCTATGATCAGTGCACCCTCAGCAAGATGACATCAAGATGAGTTGTGCAGTTGATACATCTGAGGGACAGGATGCCATCTAGAGGGACCTGGACAGGCTTGAGAAGTGGACCTGTATGAACCTCATGAGGTTCAACAAGACAAAGTGCAAGGTCTTACACCTGGGTCAGGGGAACCACCGGTATCAGTACAGGCTGGAAGATGAAGGGATTTGGAACAGCCCCGCGGAGAAATACCTGGGGCTACTGGTGGATGAAAAGCTGGACGTGAGCCAGTAATGTACACTTGCAGCTCAGAAGGCCAACCGTATCCTGGGCTGCATCAAAGAAGCATGGCCAGCAGGCCGATGGAGGTGATTCTCCCTCTCTACTCCACTCTGAAAAGACTCCACCTTGAATACTGTTTCCAGCTCTGGAGTCCTCAGCATAAGAAAGACATGGACCTGTTGGAGTGGGTCCAGAGGAGGGCCACAGAAATCATTAGAGGGATGGAACGCCTCTCCTATGAAGAGAGGCTGAGAGAGTTGGGGTTGTTTAGCCTGGAGAAAAGAAGGCTCTGGGGAGACCTTATTGGGTTCTTTCAGTGCTTAAAGGGGGCCTATAGGAATGATGCGGGAAAACTTTTTAGCAGGGCCTGTAGTGAAAGGACAAGGGGTAATGGTTTTAAGTTTAAAGAGGGTAGATTTAGACTAGATATAAGGAAGAAATTTTTTACAAATAGGGTGGTGAAACAGGTTTCCCAGAGAGGTGGTAGAAGCCCCATCCCTGGAAACATTCAAGGTCAGATTGGATGGGGGTCTGAGGAACCTTATTTAGTAGAGGGGTGAACCTGCTCACTGCAGGGAGGTTGGACTAGATGAACTTTAAAGGTCCCTTCCAACCCAAGCCATTCTATGATTCCCATCAGTGAGCAGATGTCCAACTACTTCTTGGAAAGCAGGACCTCAGCACATCTAAATAGTGCTTGGGAAGACAGATGATGTAAGTTTGGATGTCATCCCTTCTTCCTCCTTTTCCTCAGGTTTTATTGGTGAGTCCAATGTATATGGTATGGAATACCTCTTCAGTCAACTGTGTTTCCTCCCAGCCCATCCCCCTGCCTGCTGGCTTTTTTGAGGAAGTGAGGAGAGGAAGACTTGATGCTGTGCAAGCACTTTGCAGGAACAGGCAAAACATTGTTGTGTTATCAACACTGTTTAAGTCAAAAATGCAAAGCACAGCACCACTTAGGCTGCTATAAATAAATTTAATTTCTTAACTTCATTCTAGCCAGGTCCAGTACAGAGGATTGAAGTCATGAACCACAGTAATTCACTCCTAAAAAAATTCAGCTTTGTCTTACACTTTTTTAGGCATGGCTAATAATGGCGATGAGATCTACCATTTAACACACTCAGCTTAGTCATGAGGAAGAATCTAATGTTTCAAAAGCATGGAATAAAATACAACATCTTCAAATGAATGCTCTAATTACCCTGTGCAATTAGAATGGTGCAAGGCAATTTCTTGCATATACTCTCTGTTTAGTTCAATTCTTTAGACTGCCAAGCTCCTTCTCCATCCTGTGTACAATACCCTACAGCTTGAAACTTTTATTAGGAAGTATGACCTTTATTAAGCAGCAGAGAAGGGAATTCAATCTCCTGCTTTGTGTATATACTGAAAGATAGTGTCCTGGTTTGCATCTGAAGCATGGATTGAATTGATGATAGAGGATAAAAACAAAAAGTCCAGGCCATTCAGGTTTCACCTGGGGCCAAGCAGCCTAAAATTATGTGTAGAAATATGTAATATTCAGAAGCACTTTACTGTTTCTTAGTTTTTGGCTCTTTAGTTTCATACAGAATACATTTTGTTGAGGTTCAGATGGAGAGGATTTTTTAAAGATATTTGGTTTAATCTGTGTTTTCATTCTTTTCTTCAACATCAGTTGAAAAAAATCCCAACACCCTTCCCCTCCAATTTCTTTTATATGATTAAAAATTTTAAATCAGCTTCTTTCAGGTGCTTTCTATTCATGTATTTTGGCTATTTTCTAAGCCAAATTGACTGTTTCATTAAGATTTGAAAAAACAATGATAGGAATAAAGCAATTTAAAATAATGGTTAAAGATTAGTAGCTAAAGGAATATTACTCACATAATGCTGCATGGAAGTGGGAGTGAGAGCTCTTTTTCTTTAGTCGTCTCCTATTCTTAACATCTGTAGCTATCCTAACCTAGTCATTTAAATGGAACTATTTGGTAAGAAAATGGGTAAATTCTGTTTATATTTCAACAAATAAAGATTTTGGAGGAAGAGAAGAGTGTAAAAGATAGAAAGTAGGAACTAGATGTACTTTTTAGAGGTATCTCAGAATTTTATTTTTTTTTTAACCTAAAATTCAAGCAGTCTACAATGCCTGTAAATATTTTTAACAGCACAGTGGAATTAATTTTAAATGAGTTATAGAGAATTCTGAAGTAATTAATAAGACAATAAAATTCTGAACAAAAATGGACAAAATGTACTTTTAAATGATTTATCATTGTTTAAATTTGACAGTTTATAATAACATGTATATGAACCTCACTATTTGGAAGACATTTTGATTCAGATAAAGCAGTACTTTTCCTGAATAATTGCTGAGGTTTTTAAAATCTATAAGAATTATCATGGACTATGCAAACTATTTCCTGTCCAGGCTTAATAAGTTTAGAATTCATAACCTAAAATTCTGAAAAAGAAACTTTTGAATTACATATGCACACAGTTTATGTAGAAGACTGAACAAATTGCATAGAAAATCTTGAACTAGGTAACTTTTTTTGAGCAAATAGAATGTTTTCATCCTGAAAGATAAGAGTATCAAAAAAGCAATTTGATCATTGAAAAAAACCCCCACAATTTCTTATTCATTTCAAGTCATATTGTACTTGCAACAGGAGTGACTGATATAAAAATGTTTATGTAGTTAGGACACTCTGCTTGTCAGACTTCCATATGTGTGTATTTGTACTCAAATTTATATGCTTATTTACTATTTGCACACAGTACCATGAAAACTTTGTATGCAAATTAGACATGCAGTTTACCATTCTGAAAATACAGTCTTAGCTGTCATTGCATAAAATTAGATTGTTAGGATTCCAAAATTCTAGTAGATGTACACTCTGCAATGACAAAAATAGATACATATCTGTTTTTGGCAGCTGCTTTTCTTTATTTTTGAATGCTGAGGTTAATTTCTTTTTGCTTTAGGTGATGTGCATTGTATGCTTCTTGAGAAAGATTTCAATATTGTATTTATTTGCTGCTTGCAAACATAGCAACATTTGGGGTATCCATTCTTTTTAATGTGCATTTCAGTAGCTTCTGAGTAGTAAATATGACTAACTCTTGATGAAGCATGGTAGTGCTGAAAGCAATTAGCTTTCTCATGTCTGACCTCCCTTTTGGTAAATTATATTACTGACCAACTGTGGTGGAGTTAGTTGTGCCTGCAAGGCTGTAGGTGATTTTAGTGGGATCAAAGGACACTGTCTCTGAGCCGCTGTTTTCTTAGGAGCTTGTTCTGACCTCCTGCACATGGTAAGCCTTCACCTCCCACCCCGCAGTCCTGGCTTGATTGTATAGCTGACCTGAGTGCAGTACAGCTGGGGCAAGCACTCCCGTCCCTTTGCTTTTGCCGTGAAGAAGCTGCTGCTGTTACTTCCAGCAAGGAGAGGATGAGCAGTGCTATCTGCTGCTCCTTTATGTAGTCAGGCTGTCATACTGTTATGAGCTGCCCTGTCCACACAGTCAGCTGGAAAGAGATAGCCTGGATGCAGAGGGGGAACCCAAAATATTCTATGGTTTGTCTCTGGATGCCCTTGGTCATCTACTAAGATGCAGTTCCCACCTCCATGTCCCCATGGGTACCTAGCTGGGGGTGCAGCCACCTCTTGCCCCTGCCAGTCTTCCAGAGTACTCATGTGAGAAAAATGCTGACTCCCTTCAGCTTCCTACTCAGGCTGCTCTCTGGGAATACATCATAACCCTCAGTAAGTTCTGTATTTACTGGCTCAGTTTAAATACATGCTCCTTACTCCTAGTTTCTGTGACTCAAGAGCTTTAGTCCAGGCACTGACTTCTTGGAGGAGCAAATCCTGTCACTGGGGTTTCATCAGGGGACTATGAGAATGAAAACTGCTTTTGCTGTAGCAGCGTTTCAGGTGAAATGGGATCTGGATAAAATCAATCCTGGTCTTTTCTGCAAAGCAAATATTTTGGTGTTTTAATGTAGATCATGGATAGAAACGTAAGAGAAAATAAAATATAAAATATTATAGTCTTGTTTAGAATTCCATGTGTGATATATTATAAAAATATTATGAATAGAATAATGACATGGCTAAATGTAATGACACAATACCAAGGGCTAGCACAATCCATCTAAATAGTTTGAAGAAATTGCTGTAATATTTCACGTCAAAAAAACAATGAAGTGTACTAGTGGGCAGCTAATCCTGGCTCAACCTGACAAACTTCAGTGTATCATGGCAGGAAATATAAAGGAGATGTTAGTGGTGACCAAAGTTTAACAAGTAGTGTATTTTGTTTCTATATTAAGCACTAAATAATAAAGGGGAAAAAAAAAAAAAGATCTATAATGGTGGGAAGAGTAAAGCAAATAAGGAAAAAAAAAGGGGTTATTGGTTCTATGACACTCTGGAGCAAGCCACCACAGGGAATGCTTTCCAGCACTGTCTCAGTAGCACAGTAAAGCCATCAGGGAGGATTTCTCGGAGCACACCATGATTTCATTTCACCCAAGTGCTGCAGCAGGCAACCTGTCCCTCATGCTCTCCCAGCCTCCCACTCCTGAGCACTTGGGCAGGGCTGCCCAAGGATCTTTAGCAGTG
>NW_010336459.1:0-13020 GCF_000700745.2 Antrostomus carolinensis
AAAAGAAAAGAAAAGAAAAGAAGAAAGAAAAAGTGCATGTTTTTCTGCTGTAGGGTACAAAAGGATGCTGACTGCATCTGAGGGAAGGGAGCCAGGCTGCAGTAGTGGCCCTTTCTCCTGAAAGGTCCTATGATGGAGGAAGGTTCTCATGCCTCTTCTCATTGGAATATAAATCAAACCAGGGATAAATCACAGACAGCAGCCATGCAGAATTTGGTCATCCCAGCCCCTATATCTTCCAAATGATGTGTCTCACCAAAGTGTCTGAACTCTCATTGGGAAATGCCAGTGAATTTCAGCTCAATTCAGCAATGTAGACTAGACTAGGATAGAATGGAATTGAATAGAAATAGAGATAATAGAAATGGAGATAATAGAAATAGAGATAATAGAAATAGAGATAATAGAAATAGAAATAAGATAGGGTAGGGTAGGATAGGATAGGATAGGATAGGATAGGATAGGATAGGATAGGATAGGATAGGATAGGATAGGATAGGATAGGATAGGATAGGATATTTCAGTTGGAAGGGACCTGCAATGACCATCTAGTCCAACTGCAAATGTTGCAGGAGGCAGTAAGAAATATCTTGACACATAGGGAAGCTGAGTCAGCAAGAAACTGAGTAGCACAAGGTCCTGAGCTTGTGATGTGTGTCTCTGCTCTGACCACAGAGCTTCCATTTCCCTTCCTCCCATCACAAATTCACTTGTCCTCTTGAGCACTGACCTCCTCAGGATAGGACATCCAGCCCTGATGCCACCTCTGTGCATGCCACCTCTGTGGATGCCACCACCTCTGTGAGGGCCATTGGACAAGCTGTGCTTTTTCCAGATGATTTTTCTTGTTTTAAATATTTGTACATGGTGCCTTACTGGTGCAATATTTTTTCCCAGCCGCCTGGGAAGGGCAGCATTTGTGTTTCCACAACCAGAGGGTACACAGGGATAGCACAGCCCTCCTCATCTATCAGCATAGCCCACACTGAGATCTCATTAATCAGAAAAAATTATGCCTCTGAGTGAGTGACCGGCTGGTGTGCTTGCACTGAGGAATTCTGACAAATTCTTTGGGTTTGGGGTTTTTTTTGGTTGTTGTTTTATAATCAGAGAAAGAGAGAAGCTACAGTGTCCATCCAATAGCTTGAATAACCATGATGAGAAAAAGATATCTTAGGAAGTTTTATTTTTGTGGACATTCAGAGTCTCTCCAGCAAGAATAGGAAAGTTTGTAATTAAATGAGATGGATTTTTTTCTTTGTGGTTTTCTTTTGCTGACATTTTATGTAAATATTTTGCCAACAGAATAATCTGTTCTGGAGATGTTTTCCTATCCTTCTCCCCACATTGTTGTTACTTAAAAGTGTAAAGAAAAAGCATAGAAAATCCGAGAAGGGTTGTTTTTCAGGAAGAAGTTTTCAAGGACATCTCCTAAGAATAGTCTACAACAGTGTTTTTTAAAGCTGAATTGAGCAACGTGGGGCATAAGGCATAAATATGGAATAAATTGAGATAATTTTTCCTGTTTATATTTGGATGTTCAGATTTTCTGTCTTGAAAGACAGAATAATTAGAAATAAGAGGCTGAAAGCCAAGAAATTAGGGGGGGGGGAGGGGCAGGGGGAACAAACCAAAATGAAATCTTTTAGCTCCATTTCCTGTGTGGAAATTTTTCCAGCCTCTGTTTAACTCCAGTGATCACTGAACATGATGACAGAAGGTTATCTCTTAAAAATTGTTAACTTAAAAGGCTGAAATTCTCAAATAAATGCTCAGCATGATGCCTCCAAGAGATTGTCAAGATAGGAGCAATGAATTGGGCATATAATGCAACATTTTTGTTTTTATGGAAAAACTTCCTGGTTTCAGGTAATTCCTTGTCATACGGGTCAAAAAGATAAGAGTTATTTCTTAAAATACTTTTTACTGATCTCCTGCACCTACCTAACACTAATTCTGTCAAAAATTGAAGTCTGGTCTTTCTTCCAAATAAAGATGACTGAGTTTTGAAAGATGTTGAATGACACTTGATGTTACCACCCTATGGAGATTTTGTATTTTAACTTTTCAGTTCCTCTTGACTTCAGTGAAAAGATATAATATAATAATAATAATAATAATAATTTAAAAATTGACTTCCAATTGATAGGATACTCAACTACACTGAGATACCTAATTTCTATCAAATTAGTATTAGAGTGATCCAAACCATCCAAGGGTCGTGGGTGGCCATGGCCACTGCTGAAGAAGCTCTGCTGTGGAAGCTGAGACCTTCATAAAGGGCTGGTTGCTCTCATTGACACACGTAGGAGTGCTGGTAATGGATCCAGCCCGTGATCCTGCCTGCTGCACATCCTAAATCGAGCAATTAAAGTAACTGACACAGTTCTTGCTGTGTCCCCCGTGTCTCTGAGGATGACGCCTCCCTTGGTTCTGTTCAAGTAACGGCTGCACAATAAGGCAGTGGTAAAGTTTGCCTTCTCACAGTTGCTTAAAATAAATTGATATTTTTGATAATAACTTTGGCATTGGAAATAATTTACCCTGGCTTTGTATGTTCATAAATGTTCACAGGTCAGCTTAACATCAGGTTTTTCTGTATGAAAAAATAAAGGTCTTCTTTGTTACTGAGGTCTCTGTTTTCCTTCGCTGTCATCTGTATATATTGAATTTAAAAGGTAGGAGTCCCATCAGCCAAGTGACTCTGTGCTGGCTGGTGTGGGCAAGGATAAGTGGAGAGGCCAGGACTTCCTCAGCTGCACTGAAATTCATGACTGCACAGAAAGCTGTGGGAAGACAAACACAGCACAGGCCATTGACCAACAGCCTTGTGTAGAGCATCTCCATCAAGGAAAGGAGAGTAGAGGAGATCTGGTGAGCTACCAGTAATTCCTTGGAGATCGAGAGAGCTGCCATTGGAACATTTTCCTTCCATATGTTCTCCTGAATCCTATTTCTAGAATGTCATCTAAGAGTTAGGAACAACCTTTGAGACATCTACCTGTTTCCACAGGCCTAGAATTTGTACTAAAATAGTTTTCCTTTTGAAGCCAAAATTGGGTTTGTCCACAGGGCCACACATTGCACAACACTTGACATAAATGACATTTTAGGGTGATCACACAAAATAAGTCAGACACTCTTCTAAGTGAACACCAGTGATGCTTCACACGTTCTGCCTCTATGGTTCACCAAGCAGCTTTAAAAACAATACTTTATTATCTATATGATCTGAAAAAAAATGAAATTAAATAATTGAGAGGACAAAGAAGAGATTCACACTCGCACCATCTTTGTTTAGCAGCTTGTCTATGCTGCCTATACATGAATCACTCCTGAATTACTCTGGTCACAAGTTTTCTTCAGATATGGCTGCACACAAACCGTCCTTGGATAAAATGGAGCAACAGTATCTTCCCTTCTCCAAACTCATCTGTGCATGTGCTTTTACCACTCAGTGAATGGGCTATAATGGGGAAAGTTTCCTGGTCATTCTCATAGGTGAAGCTCATAGGTAGTTCCTCTAGGGTAGCCAAGATCCTGAGAAGTTATCTTTTACACCACCCATCAGCAATTAGCTTGCCTTGATTTTGGATTATTCCAGTTTAGCTTAAACCCATTGCAAAACTGATTGAATAAAATGGGAAGAAGGCAGAAGATTAAGAAGAAATTATCTGGGAATAGCAGTTGTGTCTTTTTTTCAAGTGTAGATGTGTAGTTAGACCTCACCTGCCCCAAGGTGCATTCCCTGAGCCCTGTTCCTGACCTCCAGAGGACCAGTTCCTTGCTCATCCTCTATGGGATTGGATGTGATGCTCTTATTGTTGACGTATAATTTGTGATTACCAGCTGAATTAACTAGCTGCAGCAGAACATACTAGTCTGAAATAAAGCGGTACCATAAATGTTTTGCATAAAATAATTCTCAAAAGCCTCTGTCCAGTGGAAACAATTAAACTACGGAAATGTATTGCTTGAAGTACTTAACTGCAAAAACTCAGTTAGATAAAGCAAAACACAGAATAATCCCAGAATCCCAGAATTGCCTGGGTTGGAAAAGCCCTTTGAGATCATTGAGTCTAACCATGAACCCAACACTGACCAGTCCCCGACTAACCCATGTCCCTCAGCACTGTGTCTACACGACTCTTCAATCCCTCCAGGGATGGGGACTCCACCACTGCCCTGGCCAACCCCTCCAATGCCTCAGAACCCTTTCAGCAAACAAATTCTTCCTCACATCCCATCTCAACTGCCCTTTATGCCAGGTCTTCCATCTTGTTGCTTATCATTATTACTTCATGTAGAATATTGCTTAACCTAAAATATTTTGCAAATTTTACACAATGTGCACACACGAATGTGTCTCTGGCAGACACCCATCTCATCACTCATTAAAAGCAGGAAAGAAGAAAATGAGCTCAATGGTTCATGTTTGGGCCTGTCCTTGCTTTCCTCCCCATCAGTATTCTGATTAGCCAGCCAAGAGGATGCATTTCCACGAGGCACTTCACGTTTATCAATATTAATTGTAACAGCACAGAGGAGAATGCAATCCCGGCATTAGCAGCTGTTTTCCACATCATTAGTTGTGCTATCGGTTCGTGCTCAAGATGTCTAGATGCACCTTGATCAAAGTGTGACTAATATTTGCTCTTCAGCAAGGCATCTGTTTTTAATGAAACTTTAAAGGCAATTAGTGACTCAGTGTGTCAGTGAATAGGCTTTGTACATCTGAAGGGGAGTTAGAATCTTGCCTGTAGTGTAGTAAATGAAAAGGGTTTAATGGTCCCAGAACAGTCATCAATTACCTCCATTATCCCATGAATTATCTCTTGCAAATTTCTTTGCAAGTGTAGTGAACTGGTTCCTTAAAAAAAAAAACCAAACCAAAAACCAAAAAAACAACAAAGTTGAGAATGTTTTCCAGGCAGCAACATCTGCTTGAGGAGTGAACTGGCGCGTGGGAACCTGCCTTATCGCAGGGAGCTGGTTATCGCCGGGGCGGCCAAGGCTGCTCCAGGTAGACTCAACAGGATTAGGAGGGGATTATGAAAGGTGGTAGATTAACATAACCTGCCTTTAACCTACAAAATTAAGATGGTTTGGTGCAGTATGTGTCATTTCCCTGCAGATCAGTTTTGTCTTCTGCCCTTGTTCTTTCTGAACACAAACTTATGTGGTCTGTAGGGAAGATGGACAAAAATGAACATGTGAGATCTTAGAATTAATTCAGGCTTGGCTTTACAGCTCAGTGAGTATCTTGCACTGCCACTGTTGGCAGATGTAATCATTTCAGGTGGAAATGAACTGGAAATGTTGTGGTTTTTTTTGTTTTTTTTTTTTTTTTTTCCTGGAATACTAAAACCACACAAGTTTAAAAGCTCTTGACTTTAATGATGTCTTTCTAATATTGCATTTATTGCAAGTATAGGAGGTGAAACTGCATAGAAACATTTTCATTTCTTTGCAAAATCCCTCACTAAGGAATTGAAGATCTCATATGATTTTAAAGAAAACCTGAGATCAGGGCATATTTTAAAATACTATTTTGTGGCCTTTCCACTTTTGTTTTGTTTTGTTTTGGGTTTTTTAATAATTTGACTAAAGAAAAAGTTTAATTATATGACTGGAGTTTTTTTATTGTTTAGTTTTTCCCTTTTCAACAAAGAAATACTAAAAAGTCAAAGCCTGAGCCTCCCTTAGTTGCAGCAACATTGGGGAAGAATAAGGGGTAATTATTATTAGCACTTCAGCGGGAGATAGCAGAATTGTGCCTCTGACAAAGAAATCCTTTATGCAACACCACTTGTCCATGTGCATTTTGAACAGATATTTCAGGAAAGGAAATCAGATACAAAGCTGAACAGATAACTGAAAATCCTTTATTTTTTAAGTCTCTCAGTTTTGACTCTCTCATGTTTTGCAGTGTCATCGATGTGATGTTGCTGGAGGTAATACAGGAAATTACAGCTGAGAAGAGGTTGTATTTCTGATGGAAAGAAGAAAACAGGCAGGTTCCCTTTATATAGAGAAGGGCACTGACCCAGTTAACCCAATTATTTTGTTTTTTTTTTCTCCACCCCATGTAGTTTTAAATTGATGCCAGCAGAAAGTGGAGTGGACCTGAGTCTTGTGCTCTAAATATCCAAAGTACAGAATTGCCACTGATTTCTAGCTCTTCCTGGCTTCCAAAATGGAATCTGCTGAAGAAACCGTGGTTGTTACAACAGGCAGGCAACAAGCTGGCATGTCTGTTTGCTGCCCTCCTGTTAGATGATAAGCCTTTGTTTTGACATCCCCAGCTGCAATACTCCCACATGAAGCAGGAGTGGGGTAAAAAGTTACTGCTCAAAAGCTTGGGGGATGCCACACACCGCTGAGGGAAGAGTCTCAACAATCTGATTCAGTATTAATTCAGCTGGGGTTATTTCCAAAATGACTTAAAATAAAAGCAGAGTTGCGTGGAGAGTTTTCCTTGTCTGAAAAACTTTTTTTTATTGTTATTATTTTATTTTTTTAAATGGCTAAGCTGTACTTCAGCCAGCTGGCCCCTGAAATATTAGCACTGTCAGAGGAAAGGGGAAGACACCAAGGCAGAAACAAGCAGCTGAGGGATATTTGCTGTGTCTGGTCCTGGTACCAGGCACACACGTGTCCCAACCTGGAGACTTTCCACTAGGGCAGGCGAGGGGCGAGTGTCTCTGCAGCTGTGACAGCCTGTACCCGAGCAGAGATACACAGGAGCTGTACGTGCCAAACTGTTCCCAAAATGATTGTATAATGATAGTCCAATACATTCAGTGAGTTATGAAGGCAGATTCAGTCCAGGTTTCTCCATTTTATTAAATGTTTTCAAATTGGGGTTATTAAGGCAGATTTGGTGTTCTTTTCTCCTTCCTTTTAAAGGTTTTGAAATTGCGTGTCTCTTTAGTACCTGTTTAAAGAACACCTGCATGCTACCATGTGTAAAGAATTTATAAATGGAAGGTATGAAATGAAAACATTGTGAATATATTGAATATTGTGCAGAAATCAAAAAATACTGTCAGAAGAAATCTCTAAAAAAAGGGGAAAATCACGTATAAATATAATAAAAATAACAGAATAATAAAATTAAAAATAAAACGGACATTTTGACTCCTTGATTCAAAGCAGTAGTTTCCCCATACTTCAACTGCTGCCTCAACCCAGCAATACATTAATAATCTCTCAGCACTGAGTCAGGAAAACATCCAGGTTACAGATTTCACTTAAGGTGATGCTGAAGTGTCAGAGCTTCACCACGTCAGGGTGGGTGCGTCCAGCTTCTCGGTGCTGGGAGAGAGTGGCTCCCCATTATTTTGCCAGAGCCTTGTGTGTGTCTCACCTCCTCCACTCTGTGTGTGCACGTGTGAGGCTTTTCCACTTGCAGCCAAGACTTGGGTTTTGAATTCTTTTCTTACAGCTTTAACTTTCTGTGTGCTGAATTCAGCACCAAGATGTTACTCTTCTAGGAAGGTCCTCCCTTGAACAGTTGCCTGGAGGTCAAGTTGTAGTTGGCCATCCTCACCTCAACGGACACGGATGAAGTTGTGATTGAGCTCTAAAACCCAAATACCATTTTTTAACTTTAAAAAGCAATAAAGTAGCGTGAAGCACAGACACTCATGTAGTAAGAGTTTATACTGGTGACTCAAGCTACAGCTAAAGCTCTTGCCTTCACTGGAGGGTCTCCACTGCTCCATCTCATGCAGATGTAGAGCTGAGCCATGCCACAGCGGTACCCCAGCTGTGGGCAGGGCATTTCCAGCCCAGGCATTTCCAGACCAGGTGGTCCCATGGGCTGATGCAACTACTGGTGTGGGTTCATGCTGTTCTCTGCCTGTCTCCTTGTCCTGCACAGCTCCCAGTCCCCATCCCATCCCAGACATGGGAGGTTCCTCTGATCCTGGCAGCCAGGCATTGCACAGGGCAGTGCTGAGCTGCGTGTCATGGGTCACATAGCAATGGGAAAAGTCCTCCAGATAAATAAATATTCCACTTCCCTCTTCACACATGAGCTCAAGCAAGGATTCGACCTTTAAAGCTTGTAATAATTTGGTTAATTTTCTTTTTTCCTTTTCTTTTCTTCACGCACCTGTGTGATGCTGAGCCCCAGACAGAAGCAATCTGCTGAAGGGCTGCTCAGGACATGTCACCTCTGATGCTCACACCATGGTCTCCTGTGAGCTCTCCAGCTGTGACCACATCCCAATAGCTCCAGCCATGGCTCTGTGGCAACACTGAGGAGCCCAAGGGGAGAGGGGTCTCTGCTGCACCCAGCTCCTCCCCCACAAAATGTCATCATCTCCAAGTGTTCAAAAGCCAAGAGCCAGATGCCACCATCAAAATGACATCTGAAAAAATAATTTCTCCCTCTATGTTTTTTCTTTCCTTCTTTCAAAGTAGGAATTCTTTTATGTATCTCCTCACATCACTTTTCCCAGCCTACTTGCTTGTAATTATGAGGTCAAATTAAAAAAAAAATTCAAGTTAGAATTTTTTTTAATGTAATCATGTTCCTCCCAAAAAACAGGAATATTACAAACTTAGAGATAAAACTGGCAGAGTTGGTGTCAGTCTTGGCTTTATAGGGTCTCTGCCGTTATGGTCCCTTCATCCTGACAGAGCAAATCACAATGCATTAAGAGAAACCCTGTTCCAAATTCTATTTGCAGGCAAAAAACAGAGAGGAAAGATGGAAAGTGACTTTGATGACGTCTCTCAACAGCTCAACTAGATGGAAAAAGAAGCCAAGTACCCAGACACTCAGGCCTCTGCCTTCCCACCTCACCACAAGCAGATCACCACATTGCCCTTCATCAAAGAGACCTTTGGGTTTTATTTAGAAAAGAGAAGAGGCTAGCGGGCTCCCTGAGGTTTGGTAGTGTTTTGTTTTGTTTTTTTCCTCCAAACTCTACAGGGTGATAAATGTAATTTCTCCAGTTTCCTCTTTCTGGAGTTCTTGTTGCAGCGGTGGTCAATTGTTCTGAGATGTACTGAGATGCTGTTCTTATGATGTGGAGCTCTTCTCCCTGCCTTAAAAAAAAAAAAAAAAAGGATGAGTAAACAAAACCCAAAAAACATTTTATTTGTATTTGCAAGGCATACGTACTCAGCAGCAGTTTCTGAGTGCTTGTGCCTGCTTTCTCGTTATCAAGGAGAGGTGACAGAAAGCAGCTTGTGTGCTGTAGGTGACATCAGCAGCAAAAAAATCTATGTACAGGAGAGACGATAAGTGGGGAACGGGGAAATAAGTCTGCCACCGTGGCAGGCAAAACCATATCAGCTACAAAGGCTGGTGACCACGAGTGGGACCCAAGGAACCTGCTCAGAGTGGGGTTGGGGACTAAGGACACAGAGCCACTATCTGCAGGAGGAACCAGCCGTGACGCTGGGGTGGGGAGTGCTGAGTCATGCGAAGGATTTGCTGAGTCACAGTTTGCACAGCCCTTGTTCCTGCCGTGCCCCAGCAGTTTAATTACACAGGGCTCTGCCTCCACTTTTTCTTCTTCTTCTTTTTCTTCTTCTTTTTCTTCTTCTTTTTCTTCTTCTTTTTCTTTTTCTTTTTCTTTTTCTTTTTCTTTTTCTTTTTCTTTTTCTTTTTCTTTTTCTTTTTCTTTTTCTTTTTCTTTTTCTTTTTCTTTTTCTTTTTCCTTTTTCTTTTTTTTCTTTTTCTTTTTCTTTTTCTTTTTCTTTTTCTTTTTCTTTTTCTTTTTCTTTTTCTTTTTCTTTTTCTTTTTCTTTTTCTTTTTCCTTTTCTTTTTCCTTTTTCTTTTTTTTCTTTTTCTTTTTTTCTCCCCCTCTTCCCACTTTTGCTCCAAAGTCTGGCAATTGTCCGGAAGAGAAACACTCAGTATTGCACCATCATCACACAGCCTCGTTGCACTTTTCCTGTGGGTTGTTTGCTAATGAATCTGCTGCAGAAAATTGCCAAAAAGGGGAAAAAAAAAACCCCTGTGTCTTGTGTCATGCTGTGGTTTCGAAATGCTCAGCAAACACTGTGTTCTCCACATCACAAGGTCAGTGAAGAGGCACTGGGGTTCGTGCCTCTTCCTTAGTGAGGGTGACATTAAAGAAGATAATTAGTCTGTTCAATACACAAACAGTTTCCAACTTGAGGCTTCAAGAAAGCAAACAAGTTCTCATTAGCATGGGCCATCCATGATGAAAAAACCAGGTGCTGTCACCCCTCAGCACCAAGCAAGTGTATAGGGTGCACCAAGGATGGTTGCACCAAGGAGGGTTCCACCCTTCAGCGTCTCTGTTAGGAATGGAGATCGACCACTGGAGGTGGGGAGAGTTGTTGTTGATCAGATTCACCCTGGCAAATGCAGCATTGCTGCAAAACCACACAACCCACTCATAGAAGTGACCTTTAATTGGTCTGCCAATACTTAAAGGAGGCCTATAATAAAGGAGAGGACAAAGTTTTTGGTAGGGTTTGCAGTGACAGGCCAAGGGGTGGTGGTTTTAAACTAAAAGAGGGGAGATTTAGACTAAATATAAGGAAGAAATTGTTTACAATGAGGGTGGTGAGACACTGGCCCAGGTTGCCCAGAGAAGTGTTAGAAGCCCCATCTCTGGAAATATTCAAGGTCAGGTTGGACGGGGCTCTGAGCAACCTGGTCTGGTTGAAGATGTCCCTGTTCACTGCAGGGGGGTTGGACTAGGTGGCCTTAAAAGTTCCTTTCCAACCCAAACCATTCTGTGTTTCTATGAATTCCCAGGGGTCCTTCTCTTCATAAACAGTGTGTACTGACAATGCATGGAAGCAGCTGAAGATGACGGTGTTTCATGTGTTTAGTGATGCTCCAGCTGCTTTGCGTGGCTGTAGCAGTCACATTTAATACTTGTGAGTAATTGTGCATCAGCTGATTCAGTTTTCCAGGCATTCTTTTGTTTCTGAGGTAGTGATCCACGCATGAAAGGCACTGCACCCCACCTGGACTAACCTATCTGAGCATCTAAGCTGTGCTGATCCCTCAGATATCAATTTTTATGAGCCTAGTCCGTTTTAAAAAATCTTTTTGAAAAGAGCTGGCTAGTTATCCTGCAATGCTGCAATTCTTCAGCCGTGGCTTGTAGGAGGTGCATAACCTACATCAGAAAAAAAGTTTAAAGGTGTAACATGAATTGATGGCAAATGGAAGAAAACTGTAGCTGGAAGAGCTGAGGGAAAGAAGCAGTTTTCCATGTCTGACAAGTTTGTTCATGTCAAACTGTCGCAGCAGGATAGGAAAGGAGGAGGAAGGGGAAATCTAGGGCCAAATTCTCCTTTGAATTGCAGGATGCTATCTACTGCAACATCCCTGAGAGATCTCGGATGTGTCTCCTAGGGCTGGAACTGGACAGGAAATGAAAAAAAATCCACCTGTGAATAGAGAATTTCTAGTTCCCTCTGCTTCCAAGGTAACTCAGCAAAGCCTTGTCTGTGGCTCAGGTTGCTCCAACTGTCATCTGCACACTTGAAATCAACATACCCCAAAGTTTCCATCAAAAAACACACTCTTGCCATTCCTCCAGCCTCTGGCCAAGCAGTCAGCCAGGCGAAGGGAGTGATCAAGTAGAAAACAAACCAGTAAAAGGGTCCATTTCAGCCCATACTGGTTCTTTGAGTGATTTGCTCCATGGACACAGAAATCCTGGTGTCAGTGTGGGAGGTGTGGGATGGGGGACCACACAGCAGGGTTTCTTCAAGCAACACTGCTAGCTAATGCAAAATATACGTGTATGTGGCATTGCAGCTGGAGACCCCAGGTCTGCAGATGGAACCAGGAGAGGCTGAGCATTCCTCATGCCTCCTGCAGACTAGCTACTAAAAAGAAAACCTAGTTCTGTCCTAGCTAAAACCCAGGATATCAGCTCTTTGGAAATCATCTCTTTGTCTGTTGTGTACCTAGAATCCTCTACTTCTCTGATCTGATAGATAGTTTCAGTAAAAACTTCAAAAAACAAAGCAGTAACCAAAATTTGCCTACTTGCACACCATAGCCCCCACCCATAACACATCTTTATCAAATGTAGAGCAGCTGGCCCAAGATAAGAGGCACTTTCTCTTTTTAAAACCGCAACAAGTCTGATATAACCAGAATCATAATTCCACAGTGGCTCTACAAAGATACCCCTTTGACCTTTTTCCAGCTTCACACATTATCAATAGCGTGCACCTCTGCAACGTGGTGTTTTCATTCCCTTCTCCTTGAGACAATGGGTATTCACCAGCTGCTTCAACAGTGGCTGTCAGATGATGCTGGTACCTTGGCAGGACAATAGGCAATGGGGAGAAAAAAAGGCATTGGGTAATGCTAGGTGATCCTATTGCTGGCAGGGAGTTGCTTATATGATGTTTATAGGAGTATCTCCCAGAAATAAATGCTTAGAGGCAGATTTATTTTTCCAAAGGAAAATTGTCTTTAGCAAACGGAGTCACAACTTCTTGGGAGTTCAGTCCTTGCCTAGATGCTCCACAGCTGTGGCTTCCTCTGCTGACTCTGGGTGAAGGGACAGACCTGTCCTTCACAGCAGGAAAGCAGCACCCAGTCGGTGACATTCAGGCTGTCATTGGATGTTGTCTACCTGGACTTCAGTAAAACCCTTGATACCATTTCCTACATCATTCTCCTGCAGAAACTGGCTGCTCATGGCTTGGACAGGCATATACTTTGTTGGGTGGAAAACTGGCTGGAGGGCCGGGCCCAAAGAGTGGTGGTCAGTGGAGATAAACCCAGTTGGTGGCTGGTCACCAGTGGTGTTCCCCAGGGCTCAGTACTGGTGTCAGCTCTGTTCCACATCTTCGTCAACAATCTGGACGAGGGGATCAAGGGCACCCTCAGTCAGTTTGCAGATGACACCCAGCTGGGTGGGAGTGTGGATCTGCTGGAGGGTTGGGAGGCTCTGCAGAGGGATCTGGCCAGGCTGGATCCATGGGCCAGGACCAATTCCATGAGGTTCAGTAACGTCAAGCCCCGGGTCCTGCACTTGGGTCACAACAACACC
>NW_010336460.1:0-16818 GCF_000700745.2 Antrostomus carolinensis
ATCCAAACCATTCTATGATTCTATGATACATATATATGTTTTACTTAAGAGATAAAAGTGAAGAAAAACAGTGCAAGTTTTAATATATACTCTTGCTGTGATGATTGTTTACCCATAACTAAAATGAATCTGTAGCTCTTTCCTATGGATAACCTGGTCCCGACTGTTCCTTGTGTAGTCCAATGCAATTCTTAGCTGGTTTATTTTCAGTTATATTCACTGATGGATGCAGAAGCTGATTGCCTGACTTTGAACAGTTTGATGTTCATTTGGAACATGAGAAAAAGTTAATGGTGCCACAATAAGGCCAAGACAAGATTTTAAAATGCTGACAGACAGCTTTTCTGACTCACTGGGAAGTCTGCAAAGCCAGCACAGAGACTGTGCAACATGACACTTTATCTTAACTGTGCTTTCACCTCCAGTTGGCAAGCAAAGCAAGATTAAGCAGAATAAGTTGCATCAAAAATAAGAACACATAGGTAATTATACAAAGGCAAATCTCGCTCAGCAGTGGTAATACTGCTGTCCTCCAGAGATTGCAGCTTCACCATTGTATATATAAAGGATTCAAAATAAATAGCCATTCTCTAGGAACTTGCAGGCTAAGTGCAATGCACTGTACAATCCCCCAACTGAGGCAATGACTAAGGCACCTACTCAAAAGTGTCCCCCCAAAAATGTCTGCTGTAATGCTTCTCACAAATATTCCCAAAAAGACATATTTCAAAATATGGAGTAGTGCTGAGCCAATCATTAACTGGCTTCTGCCACCTAATGATAATGTGCAGCTGCACAGAATAATAGTGAAATTAGTTTGAAGTTTATCCATTCAATAACAATGTTTCCTGGAAAATGTATGCATATTGTTTCAGGTCAAATATGTGAACAACTGGTCAGTCTCCAAACAGGCAAGTTTTACAGCAGCAGTAACAACTGTTTATACAGAAACAGCCTTAGCCTCTGATAAAATATAATGACTTCTTTTAAAGGAAAGGGCTACATTGTTATGTTCTGTTGAACAAGGTAGAGAGTCTATGGTAGCAGTGATTAAAGCAATGAAGATCAATTAAAGCAACAGTGCAATTCAGAAATTAATGTCATTTTCTGGTAGAACAAAACGGTTTGCAATAGGCACTATAAAATGTAATTGAAAGTTTTATATATGACTACATTAGGGGTTTAATTCTTTGGAAAACAGTATTGTTACTCTAAATGGCAATTCATGTTTCAAAAGTACTTAAATTAATAATTGTTCAGTTCTGATTATATGAAAATACATACTATATTTCAGAAGATTTGAGAGAAACAGAAAGTAACAGACAGTGTTGTGGAAATCTTTATTATAGGTTAGCTTGTGCATGGGTTTGAAAGCACATGTCAGTACACATTGATTACATACAAGCTGGTTTTTTCTGTTGTTATTAAATACACCTACTCCTACAATGTTTACTGCTACTACTACACAACAAGTACTAGTACTGATTATAATCATACAAGGTGGAGAAGCACAGTTTCATTTAAACAAACAATTTTGTGTTTTCAGTCATCGTGCTTCTATCATCCTGGCAATTTACCCAAAGGAATAGCATAGCTAATTGATCCCATCACAATCCAAAGACCTATTAGCCTCTAACCTTAATTGTATTATTAGTATGGTAAAGAGCAGAAATCCTTTATTTGAAGCATTGACTTCTGAGAATCTGAAGGCAGAACAAGAGCTGGCAAATAATGAAAATTGCTCAAAAATCATGAGGTGTTATTATTAATGGAAATCTATTTTGTCTATTGAAGTGAACGGGTCATATACAGCATTATGTTAAATAAGGTAATTGTCATACAAACAGTGAATCCAGAAAGTGTGCTCTTTGTTCTACTCCTATTGTCAGTAGAATTTAACAAGTGGGAACTCAAAATGAGAAAGGAGAGAAAGAAAGCATTAGCTAAAATTAAGTTATTTAAATAAGGAACAAGGCTAGTTCTCTCGTGTACAGAGAAAGCACAGGAGGACCTAAAAAGCCCTAAGGGATAAAGCTGCCCACCCACCTGGACCTCTAACAGGGGCCAGAAGCGGGCAGCTGGAGCAGGGGGTAAAAGCAGAGCCACGCAGGGGTATTTCACCAGCAGCTCCACAGGGGCTGCCTGCCTCTGCCCGGGGCTGGCAGCAGCACCTCTCTGTTCAACTGCCACCGCGGGGCTTCGTGTTGCAGAGTGTGAAACAGAAAGCACCACAGATAGTGCCTCAGACACAGGAACTGTCTGCACAAATAAATTGTTTCTACTATATTTTACTAGAAAGACAAGATTAAAGACTCGGGCTTGGATTTTATCAATTCGATGTCTGGAGAACACAAAGATGTTTATTCTCAAACTGTGAATAGGCTTGCACACATTTTGTAGAACACTTTTGCCCTTTCTTACTTATCAGGAACAAACTCCTGGTCTTTTTTGGTGAAGATGATCAATATTATACCTTGCTGAGGTGCTCAGAGTCCTAGAAAACTTTACCATATGTCAGAAGACCAAGGGTTTGTTCACAGATTCTCACTGCTCTTATCATTTACCCTTGCATAATGATACTTGCATAATGGTCCTAATCCTTGTTAATAGGGCATACCTGCTGAGTTCACTAATGCAGAATCTCAATGGTAATTCAGTTTAAAAGGAAGCTTTTGTAGGGCATCTGAAGCATACAATTTAATTGTACTAGGATTAGTTTACTGTCAGCCTCGTGGGTAGTACTGATAGTCTGGCTATGTCAGCCTTATGTTTGAGTATCTATTTCATTTAACTTGTAGGTCCAGGTCAAAATAATCAGGAATTTTCTAGATAAATTGCAAGTTCCCAGAAGAATAATGGTTAATATGTCTGCTTGATAGCATTATTCAGGGGGAATGCAGGGGAGTGGAGTTTATCTGCTTTAAATATGGACATAAAAAATTTAAATTTTCATCTATACTAAGTCTATGATTTACTGTTGTACCACTGTGCTTTGGCACAGAATTATAACTAGGCTATAATGCTGGTAGCTTCAGACTGTCTATATACATTGTCAACACTAGGGTGAATTTTCTTAATGGCACAGGAGCACAAGGCCATGAATTAGATAAAGCAGCTGTTCAGCTGGAAAAGCTTATGAAAAGGTACTAGTCTCTAGGCTCAGGCAAATAATTTGAAGAAATACACAACTAAGAAAGATGGAGACTTTGCTGAAGATGCATATATTGTAATTTCAGGTCAATATATTTTGCAAGAGTTTTAGAGAGTGATTCTGAGACTACAGAAGTTTTCAAGCTGTTAACATAATGCAATATTTATAAGATATATTTGGAATATTTTAAAATGGGTATTTGGAAACCTTTATGATTTAATATATTTGATAATGATAGTGTAGTAATTACAAATTATTTTATTACCACTGAAGATTGTGAATGTTCAAGAAGTAAAATGAAGGCCAATTTTACTGAATTTAAAAGGAAAAAGGAGGCATATCTAACCTGCATTACTCCTCCTTCAGATCCTTTAAGACCAGACTCTACTGCCTTGTGGGTACTAGGATGGAATTACTGAAATATTGTACTTTTAAAAATATTTTTTCCTGAATGTTTCAGAAGCAACTTATAAAAAAAATTTGGAAAATTACCTAAAGCAGTAAACCCAAGCTGTAAAGTGTTGGGCCCAAAACTACTTCTTTTTGAAAAGCATGGTCTGAAAAGCTCATCCTGGTCAAGGCTTTACTAAATCAGCCACTGGCTAAGACACAAATCAATCACTTTATTGAATAGGAACTAGAAGGAGGGAAAAAATTTCTCTCTGTTATTGCATGTATGCAATTGTGTGGTGTCATCTATGTTTGTAAATAAAATAATAAAGGTAAAGCAAAATATGGTTTTGGGACAATCATTGAGGTCTTGAAAAAATACTGAGAAACAGATTAAATCCATGTTTCCAGTGGATGTTCAGGTGCTTTTGCAAAATTAACATTATATATAAACACAAATCAGTGTTTAAGTGCCAGATGGGTAATGAAGGCCAGCCAGGCAACTTCCATAATTCACAGTAATGAGTATGGTAATGAGCCTGCATTATAAACTTAACAGCCAAGTGATACATAGTGCCTACTTGAAGTAACAAAGCATTTGGAGTGTTTGATATTAGCAAAAAATGTTGCATTTCCACAAAAATGACAGGGAATGTAAGTGATAGATTTGGTTAAGTTCAATGAAAAGATCTTCAAGGTTTGTTACAAATATTATAAATAAATTTAACCTCCATTAACAGCAAGCAACTAGAATTAAAATTAAGTGACAGAAATTTAAACATGAAATTAGTTCCACTAATGCAACCAATAATGAACAGCCTTTCCATTCCAGCATTTTCTGTTTTCACTGGTTTTGCTGTGGCAACACAGAATCTTACTGCTGTTGTTTGATACAACCATGATAGCGGCACAACTAGTACTTGTCTGTGATAATGGATTGATGTAATGATCTATTTGCATGTGTCATTACAAGATGATACCTGCAGATTAGTCCTACAGTTGAAACAAACCATTCTCACTGTGGCCTCTCTATAGTTACACTTTCTAAAAGAATACAAGGTTGAATTCTCTTCTCCATTATTGACAGAGAGCAGTCTGGATCATAGATCATGTCTCAAATACTTACAAGATGTCTGGTAAAAGGTGATGCAGCTATATGGTAAGAAAAGCAGAATCCTGTGGTTCTACCTGAAATTTGATGACTTGTGAAGGTGGTTCCACTTCTTCCATTCATGGGTGGTCTCTGGTGGGAACTCTATACTCACCAGCTATCAAAATTCTGTTCCTCTTCCTTAGACACAGGATTTTGTCCTCAGACCATGTCTGAACAGCTGCTTGTACCTTTGCAGCAGATGCCTTGCCCTTGAGCCTTTTTTTTTTCTTTTTTTTTCTGACAGCCTTTTAGCCTTCTGAAATGCCCGTGTGATCTGACACATCTGTTTCGGTTTTCCTGCAGAGTAGCCTTCAGAGTAGCAAAACTGTGATAAAACAAAGTCTTCTCCTTTCTTCCCTCATTGTCTTCAGGATATTAAAGTCTGTTTTACCAGTACCAGTACTCATATCTTCATTTTCTGGCTATCTGTCCATGCAAGGAACTTCTTTAAGAAGAGATAAATGACAAGGTGCTAGCATCTTCACCACTCTACATCAATATGTTAATAAACACAGACTCGGCATATGTATACTGCTACAAGTTCTATCATCATTATTTTCAAAGCATTTATTCACGGAAGAGCTAAAAAGAAAGCTAGAATTTGATTTTAAAAAATCTGGACAAAGAAATTTTCACTGGATTCAGTAGCCCTTTAATCATTGATTGGAATCCTTACTTTTCCAACAAAATTCTTGGCCTACACCTCCTTAATCTCTTTAAGCCGTTAATGTTTCTGTAATTAATGAGTTCATCATTTTCATACCAAAAACTTGTAAACTTTCAGGGTCTAGTCAGTCACTTCCTTATACTGTATACAGTCGTCATTCAGCTGGAGCTTGCTGATTTTTTTGGAGTCTGCGGATTTTTCTGCAGCCTCGGCTGGTGAGAAATATGCTTGACACCATTTACTAGGAGTTAGTTTGGAAATGATACTGCTATTGAAAACAGACTAGTAGCACTCTGCTTCTTCCCACAGCTCTGTAATCTGCCTCCTCTTACTATTCTACATCCTCCTTCTTACCCTTCTGTCTTGTCAAACAGGTGCCATGGCACTGCATTGTCAATAGAAAGCAGTTTCAAAGATGCCTATATAAAAATACTACACTTCTGCAAAGCAGGTGCTCTCAGAATGAGTTCAAGATTGCCTCTGGATTCCTTTCACAGAAGGGTATCAAGGTGCAAAGATTTTGCTTACTTAGCCTTATGCCTTGGATTAGGTCCCTAGACAAAACTCTTTTTTTTCAAGCGTCAAAGCAAAAAACAGTGGAACAATAGGCTTTGTGCAACACATTTGTTTTAGCCATACTATTCTTCCATTTCCTTCTTCCCTATTATTATTATTAGACAATTCAGCAGCCCATTTTTCTGTCTGCCTCATTAATCCTTTTCTTAGATTTCATATCCTATTTCAGTCATTGCTGTACATTATTGTACGCTGTTTGTATTTGCTTGTTCTGCTCAGCATGCCTTCCATTATCCAGTTTGTTTTCCTTTCATTTCAAGCCATGTAGTTTCCCTGGATTTCGCTCTGGATATTGGTTGCTTTGTTGTTTCTATGTATTTCTACATGCGTCATTTCATTTTGGCTTTTGATTCTGTTGTTCAGGTTGGATATACATTTTAGATGTATTATATCACAAAATGGTCATAATTCTACTTCAAAACTGATGACTACCATTATGATATCCATTTATTTACTTTCAATCTAGATGTACCAAGGGAATTTTGAATATTAGTAATATTAATTCAAGCATGATTTGGTGAGGAGAGGATATTATTGTGCTGGTGTTGTTAACAGACATTGAAAATGCTTTTTCAATATCTTCCATACACAAACCATTTAAATAGGGTAAATCCAATTTGATGACTGTGAGATTTCTATGTAAGCTAAAGAAAAATAATAATCTTCTGTGGAAGGAATAATGATTGGTTGCTAGTAAGACATAAACCTCTGGGACAAACCTGAAGTGTTTTAAAATCCTGGCTGCAACAATCCCCAAGGTTTCAATAGCTGCCTAAGAAAAGGGTCAAATAAGAAGGATATCATATTACTGACTTAAATAGTCTGAAAGTAACTAGAGACAGAAATCTTTATCATAAATATCAGTGGGTTGGCTTTGCTTTCTTACTTTACTGTACATTTGTCATTCTAATTTTCTCTCTCTTGCTTTTTCTTACTTCTCCTTTTCTTTCCCTCAATCTCTCCTTTTTCTCCTGAACATTCCTCTTTCTCTCATTTCACTTCTCTCTATTGATTTTTATCAGTCTCAATACTCCACGTCTTTTATCTCATTCTGGTTTTACTACAAGGAGAAACCAAAAGGAATACATTCTACAAGTATGGACATCTAAACATCTTGAATCAATGTTTCTAGAACAGGGTAACTCAAATTTGTAGTATTATGAACTATGTTCAGCATAATCTTTCTTCTGAGTTGTTTTTTAAATTGCTAGAACATATGTGTTGTTTTCCAGTATGCATTTTTCCATTTAAATGGAATGATGTTCTGTTGCATTCTAACTCTATTATAGGAATATATACAACTACAACTACTGCTATTAAAGCCTTTGTCTAATGCATGTGTTATATGCAGTATATGACACTTTATAAAATATAAGATATAAAATTTCAAAGAAATAAAATTTACCTCATGGAATACAATAATAATGGGGCTGCTACTCTTCTTACTATGTTTATGTAATGAACTTGTGGGTCCTGGTAACAGCGAGCTCTGTATAGACACAGAGCAAAGAAACTGCCTTTGTTTTGAAGAATTTGTAATATATTAATTTCATTCAGGTATACATATTCTACTATAAAGTTACATGAAGTTTATATATTCAAGATGATTTATAAATAAATAATGTCCCTACTGAATGACTCCAGAAATACTCTTTTAAAAGGGAAATTCAATGGGATTTAGTCTTTTTAAATGAAATTTTAGTCTCTCAATGGGATTTAAGGCTCTCTTGAAATTCAAGCTTTGTGATTATAAAATACTATTTTATTAAATGTCTCACAGTTATAAACCTAAAATCAGTTGTCATTATTGCTTTTCATTGTTATTTGTATAATAAACTTGCTTCATTTGATGGAAGACAGGGATTACTGTTTCTTCTTTAGTGCCTTCCTGAATATTCTGACACACTTTGACTGAACAAGCATGATTTTTCTTTACCTTCCAGGGATTTCTGCTCAGACCTGTGTCTGTGAGAATGGGATAGGAAAAGAGTACAACTGCCTCATAAAGACACTGTTATTTTTCTAAGAGATTTAATTACTGTATATAATAATTTAAAACCTTTAAAATTAATTGTGAAGGACAGAGGAAAATTAAAAATTGATTCAGAATACAGGGACTTTCTCATGTGTAATTTGTGAAGGAGGAGAACAGGAAAAAAAAAATTGTTTTCTGTCTTATAATGATTAGATAAAAAGCAAGAATAATTACCAGCTCAGTGGGTAGGCTGGTACAAAGAAAGAAACATTCATCAAGCAGTTGTTTTTTCAGCTTTGGCAGATTGCACACATAAACACACATCCCTCCCGCCCCTTGGTGAGTTTTGCTGTCCTGTAAAATCTAATGAATTATCTTCACGACATATTATGGTGCATATTGTTCCATATGATTGGTTGATGTCATTCAGTTTTTATATTGTCTAGGACTGAATTAATGGCTGCAATTAAAATTCAGGATAACAAGGTAGGTATGGAAACAATGAGTGCCCTTTCCCAAGTCTTTCCAGATTAAGCTTGTTACCAGCATGAAATACAATGAGTCGTCTATGAATAATTTTTAATAATCTCGAGTATAATATGTAGAACAATCTGGATAAACCATAGTGAAATAAAGCTTCTCTTTCCCCGCTTGTTATTCTGGAGTTTGTTCACAGAAGAGATTACTTCTTTTATCAACTATTTATTCAAGTAAATTTCAGAGTAGATGTTGGAGTTCTGTAAATCTGGTAGAGAGTAAACACATTAATATTAAACAACATGCTATTTCATCCAAAATTGCTTGATGTTCCTTACATTCTTTGGCAATGCTTTGTAGGGTATTATACACATTACTCACAGGAAGAGGAACTTCAGAAATCCAGGTTACATAAATCCAGACTTGGTATGCAAGACAGGAATGGTCAGACCAACACAGGCCAACAAAAAAGACCACATACAGAATTAGGTTTCTCAGCTCAATGGTTTCTCAATGTTCAATGGCTACAGTTTAATTTATTAATGTTTGTTGGGAGTCAAATTTTCCCATAAATTTTGCACAGACTTCTAAGTCTGAATCCACCAAAATACTAAGTTTCCTGTCTCTTACAACAGCATAATCTCTGAGGTTTCAACTGGCTATAATTCTTGTTTATGTAGTGGGTATCCTTAGTTTTAACATAAGAATGGGGCATTTACAGAAATTAACAGTGGAAATACATCAGCAAGTACTGGAAGGAAGAACAAAAAAAATTTTCAAGTATCCATCTTCTAGCAATTTCCTCCTAGCAACAGGCATGGGGGCTGCAGATTCCATTGTTAGTGTCAGAAGAAAACACTTACTAAAATTCATTATTCACATGATACTGGTACCAAAGCATGCTTAGAAGGTGTTTGTCCCCATTTTTCTGTTCCTTGTCACTTAAACCAAAGCTTTAATCTCTTTAGACTACTCGCTGCAATATAAACCAAAGACTGCATGTATTTTTTTTTCCTTTTTTTGGTTTTTTTTTTTGTTTTGTTTTAGTTTAGCTCCATATCTTTTACATCCTGCAATGATTTAAGGAACAACATTATTTGCTCACTAAACTATATGGTGTAACACACAGTTAATAGACTGTCCATGCTTCTTTCAGTGAAAGATCAAAATTATGTACCTAATTCCTTTCTCATTGGTACCAATTTTAAACCCATCATGGAATTATTATATGATATTTTACTGCTATTCTAGTTTGTTCTCGGTAATGCACACCTCATACTTGAATTCAAACATCTTAAAAGTTGGAAACAGTCAGACCCAGTATTTGCTATAGGGAAACACCCATCAGCTGAATTGTTTCAAGACACTAATTTCTCTAAAAATAAAGGGTCTGTGTGGTAGGGAAAAGAGATGGCTGCAAAGTATTAGACAGTAATCCTCAAGCAGATCAGGAAAATCAAAGATTTTCCCAAAACAGAAAGTATAACCTGTCTTCTATTGACTCATCTAATCTGTGCAGATTTGCAATGTGTTCAGCAACCAGTAAATGTGGTCACAGTAAAGGTGGATGTTCCATATACGGGAAAGGCAATGCTTATCCAGATGCTGCAGAGCTATCTTAATTTGTGGCTCCTTTAGACCAAGAACAAAGCAGATTGCCTGCAACCATAGCTACTAGTTCAAATGTCAGACTTCTTTCTTAAATGTACTATGGAGGCGGTGGCAGCTGACAGGCAATCCAAGTGTAGAGAATAAGAGGATAGTGGAAATTCCAGGAGAGATCCCTTGCAACAACTGAGGAAAGCCAAAGGTGAAAAGAATGTTACAGTGAATTGGATGTGAATGTTTGTGAATATTGGCTGTGAGCAGTGCAAATTCAGTATTGTTTCTGTCATCTTCCTGTTCCTCTGCCAGGATACACAATTCTTTTTCCTTTTTTGCCTTTATTACTGGAAATGCAGACTACAGCAACAACATCAGGTGAAAATCAGACCCACTCAGCAAAAAATGAGAAACATAACTAGGGATTCTTAGTTACTGCCTCACATCTAAATGCGCAGAAATTCTAATATCTAGCCAGGTAGAACAGAAAGCTGTAAGCTCCTTTACTTACAGTGATCCGGCATGAACAAAGTCCTTCACAAGTCAGCATCAGTGCCTAGCAAGCTTACTGGGCCAGGTGGCAAAACAGATAATTTTGAACTTTCACCCTGTTTTATACTGCTTTTGCATGGGATAATACTAATGGAGAGATTTGACCTTCCCACTGCTTTGGAAGGTCATTCCCATTTCTATAACTCACCTTTAAGGGAGCAAGTGAAGATTTATTCACTTTTTATTTTTATGTAAGAGAAGCCAGACAAGAGAGCACAGCAAAATTCCAGAGAGATGTCCTGCTGGGAAGCATAGGAGTAGGACAGAACAGTTCAACTAGAGAATATATATTTTTTTAAAGGAAGTTCCTTGTTTAATGTCAGTTTCAACCATTGTCACACTGACAGCTGGGGCGCTGAATAAGCTTGTTTGGGATATGAGCTAGCATTTGCATATGTATGTGCTTATGTGTATTTTACATAGGTCTTTTTGAGATACAACACCATTTTTCAGTGGAACTGCAATATTCTGATAGTAGTATCATTTGTTTCAAAAGAAAGCACAGCTACCCCCACAGAAAATGGCTAAAGGAGAAAAAATATAGTTCAAGGAAAACCTCCTCTAACTAAAAGAATGGTTTAGTGTACCATAGCCCACTTTAAGCAGTTGTGTTGAGGGAAGCTCAGCTTTAGCCACCTTGCTTCAGATACCCAAGCTGGCTTGTATAAAGCTAGTCAGGGCACCTCTGTAACGCATTACAGCAAAAGTACATCTTAGCTTTGCTTCAAAGTTAATATAACCTTTTGAATATAGCAAGGTTATAAAGACAGTTTGTTTATTGAATTTTTTTTTTCCTTTTCAACACGACTTTTGTTTATTTATCATAAAGGTTTAAAAAATGCACTTCACAACCTATCTATAAGCTGATGGGTCTGACTAGATGGCACAACAAAAGAAATATTATTTGAGAGACAAAGCATTTGCATTCCAAGTTTCACACCTATAGATTTTTGGAGTATGCTGATAAAATGACAGACTGGTATGATAGACACACATAAATAAAATTAACAAAGAAATGTCCCACCTTAGAGTACAATCTGATCTTCCTGCAACTCTGTGTGAATACACTCAAAAGTCTGAATTTCAAGTGTAACTATTACATTTTCCCCCATATCTTCTGAAGGCCTAAATAGTGCATGACCACCTATGCACATCTCTTACTGTCACATAGTTAAAATGATGACAGTACTTCATGTTTTATAGATCCTTTTAGCTAGGTTCTACATATTTAGAGATTTGCATAATCTTAATGAAAACCAAAGGGAAATAATCCTTTTGAAACTATTTTGCAAGGCCATCCTGAGAAAAGGAATGGAATTATTTAAAATTGCTCTAAAAATTTTTTTGGAAAGCCAACAATCTTGTAAAGTATGGTATCACTCAGCTCCTTTGCTTGATTAAAGTAAACCTCTCCCAAATATTTTTTCTTTTATTGGAAATGTGACCTATGAATCTTCATATAATTAAGATTTATAATAGATTAAAGTTTGCATTTTTTGTAGGTTTAAATAATTACCATCCTATTTCTAGTAAACACACCTCTTTCATACACACTCCTTAAAATTTTGTAGTAATTCCTCGCAGTTAAATCAGTGAAAATAGTGCTGAGTCACAAGGACATCACTGTTCACATATTCACGATACAAACACCAAAACCAAGATACTTCTTTCCAGCAGCAAATTGTAGATAATGTTCTTTCAACACTTCTCTCTCCTGAGTGTCTACCTATAATGCAAGCACAACTTATTTAAGAAACGAAATGTGAAGTCCTGAAACAAGTCTCATTAAAAACTCTTCCAATGTCAAAAGACATTGTAGAAATTATGCCAACAGAAACAGCTGTAAAAATCTATAATTCCTCATGTTTTTGTGAAGCTGAGAATATGGATAGCCTATTAGCTTGAGTGCCATGCCACTATTCCGGAGTACAGCAGTATTATTCAGAGGGAATTAACTTTAACTATACCTATAGGAAGGTATTTGCATGATGAAAGGGGTACAGAAGCAAGAAAAGACTTTATAATATTTTTGGAACTGAGAATTCGTTAGACCAACTCTGAGGCAAAACACATGCAAGAACTGTTGCTGGTGTGCTTTCTTTCAAAGGCAGCACTGCATCTAAGATTAGGATATGATGTAGCACAAAGTATCACCAAATATATAAGAAAAGCATAACTAATAGTGCTATTTTATTTTAAACAGTATTCTTGTAAAAGTGGTTTTTCATTTTCCAGGAAAGCTGTTCTGTTTCATTTTGTTCCTCACTAAAACGCTCAGAAAATTACTTACCCTTGAAGGATGTCTGTGGAAAATTTATGTTATCTTGAACAGACACAGTCCAAGTTGGGATATTTGGTGACACTAAACACCCATGGGAAAATTAGGACCAAATTGTTAAGCTCTTAGGAGAGCACTCTGCAGCCTTTTTGACTCTTCATAACTGCTATCCGTTTGTCCTTTACTGACAGCAGTAATTCATAGTCAGGTGAAATATAACCTTTGGAATGGTGTCAGTGCTGGCCACAATAGCTGTTACCCAAACTCTGCCCCCAGTAACATGACCAGTCAACTTTTGGAAGATGTGGATGGTATGGAAGAGCTTTGGAGCTGTGATAACTGTGAAATGTCCCTCATGGGTTGGTATTGGGGCCAGTACTGTTTAACATCTTTGTTGGCAACAGGGACAGTGGGATTGAGTGCACCCTCAGCAAGTTTGCCATCAACACCAAGCTATGTGGTGCAGTTGACACGCTGGAGGGACGGGATGCCATCCAGAGGGACCTTGACAGGCTTGAGAGGTGGGCCTGTGCTAACCTCATGAAGTTCAACAAGGCCAACTGCAAGGTCCTGCACCTGGATCAGGGCAATCCCAAACATAAATACAGACTGGGCAATGAGTGGCTTGAGACCCGCTCTGAAGAGAAGGACTTGGGAGTGGTGGTGGACGAGAAGCAGCACATGAGCCGGCAATGTGCGCTTGCAGCCCAGAAGGCCAACCTTATCCTGGGCTGCATCAAGAGAAGCGCGTCCAGCAGGTCGAGGGCGGTGATTCTGCCCCTCTACTCCGCTCTTGTAAGGCCCCACCTGGAGTACTGAGTCCAGTTCTGGAGCCCCCAACACAAGAAAGACATGGACCAGTTAGAACGAGTCCAGAAGAGGCCACGAGGATGATCCAAGGGCTGAAGCACCTCTCCTATGAGGACAGGCTGAGAGAGTTGGGGCTGCTCAGCCTGGAGAAAAGAAGAGTTCAAGGAGACCTTATAGTGGCCTTCCAATACCCGAAGGGGTCTAGAAGAAAGCTGGAGAGGGACTTTTTACAAGGGCAGGTAGTGATAGGATGAGGAACAACAGCTTCAAACTAGAAGAGGGCAGGTTTAGATTAGGCACTAGGAAGAAATTATTTCCTCTGAGGGTGGTGAGACACTGGAACAGGTTGCCCAAGGAAGGTGTGGATGCCCGCTCCCTGGAAGTATTTAAGGCCAGGTTGGATGAGGCTTTGAGCAACCTGGTCTAGTGGAAGGTGTCCCTGCTCATGTCCCTGCTCATTAAAGATGATCTTTAAGATCCCTTCCAACTCTAACCATTCTATGATTCTATGAAATAGAGTACAGTGCCGAGCCATCTGTTAGCCACTTTGGTAAATTGTTCCTCAGCCACAAAGTCCTGGCTGCTTCTGATTAAAGTGCTTTGCCTCTTTCACTGTTTATCATCTGTAAGGAGAAAATGGTCTACACTGAATATAGCAACAAAAGTCAGTACAAGGTATATATTGCAGAAATTATAGAAAAATATAATGTAGTGAATAAATTATTCTATCAGATATAATTGAAGGAAAAGAGCAATTAGTGGCACTGACATGGGAAAAGGAGATATGGCATACAATGCTGTTTGAAAGAAGGGGGGAAGTTAGCAAGATACAGATGGCAGGAAACACAGAGAAGAAAACGTTGATGTTAACAGCTTGCACAGTCTGAAAAGGAAAAAAGAAAGGAAGCAGACTAAAAAAGAAGCAAAAATTAAAGGAAGTAATGATGGAGAGACAAGTTAGGGGCTGTATCCGAGAGGTAAACTGCAGAAAATCTGTATAGACTTTTAAAAGAAAGAGGTTGTTCTGAACTGGATTCTTAAAGGGCTGAGGAGTCATTTGAAGGAGATCTGTTTCTATTCTCAGTCCAAGTGGTAAGATTGGTTTCAGAGTTCTGCAGGTAAGAAGATGACAGAGGAGTTACAAAGACAACAAAAGAGATTTAAAGGGAATGTAAAGACAAAAAGGCTGGAAAATTTCAACACTGTTGGTCACTGCACTCACACAGAAATATGTGCTGACAGTGGGAAAAGCAGCACAATTTGGGATCCAGGAGTCCATTGCTCTGAGAGAAATCAAAAAGAAGTAGGCAACCATCTCCTCAGAATCCTCCTTATTGTTGTAATACAGCGTCTTTAGCATTTTCTGGCATTATTTCCAAATGAAGCCAGCATAGTAGCCAGCAGTAGAAACCAAATAAATTTTGCCAGCTACCCACACTATCTTCTTACTGCAAATGGGGCCTATAACTGTGAGGATGTCCATTAATCAGATTACAGTATTATTTAACAACCTCTGGGTTTAACAACCTATCTCTAGCTTAAAAATATATTTTTAGCATTGAAACAGAGTGGCAGAGTTAAAAATTTTCTGAGGTAATACCTAACGCTAGTGTGTACATTCTTATTTCACACAGTAGCCTCCACACTTCTAAACACAGATGTTTTCACCATGTGCTTGCATCCTGCTAAATCAAAAGCTTTGGAGTGTCCAGAAGACAGTGAGTCAGAAAGCTGGAAACTGTGTAAGTATTCACTGGTCTAAGGAAGAGTTAAAGTCCTACTGACACACAAATTACTCTAGCCCTCTCTCTTTTTTTTTTTTTTTTTTTTTTTAAGAAGATTCAAGTTGTGTAGTTGCTTCAATGATATTTCCTCATCTGAAGAATTACATACAAACTTTGCTCTGCATTAAAAGAACACTAGACAAAAATATTTTTGAAATAAACTCCTCACAAACTATCACACCAGTCTTTCTAAAAGCCTTTCTCCCTTCTTGGATATATCAGATACTTATTTCCAGCTTCCCAGTCCTCTTCAGCATATCCAGACTTCTCAGCATATCAGCTTTCTGGCTGGTCAGCCACATATCTGTCGACCTTATGGACTGTTGCCTTTATGGATTTTAAGCATATGTCCAGCTTCCACAGCAACTGCAGAGGTGGATTTTTGCAAAGGCCTTAGAGATGGAGAGTGATATCATGCTCTATTGTTACTGCCTTTGCTAGCTCAGCAATGCACATATCCATACAGACACACACTTCATGGACTTCCTTTCCATGTTGCCTTCTAGTTGCTGCAGGCATGACCCCTATGACAGTCACAGAATTATCCACACACTTAGCTCTTGAATAATAGTTCTAATTCTGATATAAACTGCTTGTGGTAGATATTTCTGTGGTACACTAAGAGCCGTAATCCGTATGTGTAACCCTCTTTATGTTGTGATGTAGCACATGAGTCAGCTGTCTGCTACAGTATTCCTATCCTCTCTGGACAAAAAAAAGGCGGGTAAATCATGTAGTGTCATGAAATTGCAACATATTAAGCTGTTTGTATGATAATGCTTTGGATATTTTCCCTATTCTGAAAAATATGGATCAAATTATGTTTACTAAATCCTACCCTTGAAGAAATTAAAGTGGTAAATAAGCCTGTCAAAAATAATCATCATAGCATGTCACCAAGTTTACAGAAACACATGTAACTGCTGCACAGCTGCCAGAGCCTCCCTACACCTTTTGCTGCTTTTCTACTTGTGTATTAAGCGTCCCTGGAGATGATGTCCTTCGGAGGTCAAGCCCAGGAACAGAACTTGTTGCATTAATAGCTTATTTTTCCTGGCGCTGTATCAGAACCAGTACCTCTGCAAGAAGGAAATGATACAGTTTAAAAATTAATGGCTCCTTATAAAAGCAATTCACACACTTTTTTTTCTTTTTTTTTTTCTTTTTTTTTTTTAATGTAGAAATATTCGAGTACTTCAGAGTTCCTGAATCTTACCCTCCTTCTTTCTTTTCTTTCCTATTAATGACAGTCCTGCATCTTTTAGAAAGCCTCCTTCAGCAAACGCTGCTGGTACCAGACGCTCTGCACTGAACGGGAACAGAGGGCTTTCGGACCGCTGGTGCCTGCTCCGGGCACGGGCCACCCCCGTCCCGCCAGCTCCACCCGGGCCGCCAGCTCCGCC
>NW_010336461.1:0-2286 GCF_000700745.2 Antrostomus carolinensis
CCACCCCCCTCCCCCCAGAAAGAAGGAAAAAAAATTACCTGGAGAGAAAGGGACTAGCTTCCCTCATCCCCTTTCTCTCAGTCCATTCACAGCCTGTCTTCCTGCCTTGTTTCAAGGCAGGTTCCTGGGTAGATTGCTAGGGGGCTGAAAGCCAAAGGTGGTAGCTCTGGCATGTCCGGTAACAATCCCCTTGTGCTTGCTGAATGGTGAATTACCTCAAGACAGTCTATTCTTTCTTTCCTGTTTTTCCAGGCTGGTTTCTATTGAATTAAGTGCTTTATGCTTACACAATAAACAACCCAACGGCTTGCCCAAATCCAGCATTCATTTTTGTGGTGTGGACCACTCTGCAGCTGCATTTTCTGTACCTGTATTTTTTGCTTTCTCTAAATGAATGCCGCTTCATTTGCAATGTCTCCTTGCAAAGCAAACATTGCTTTTGGCTCCTGCTGCACACGGCTTGCAGCAGGCTGCTCAAGTAGGAAGGTCTGTGGCAACTGATCCATAGGCATGAAGAGCATATCGCGTGGGGAGAAGGCAATGACACATTCCAGCACATGGATGCCAGGTTGTGTTAAGCAAGAGACAAATAGGAAATGACAAGGAAGCAGAAGAATCACACAACTTAAACACCTTCTGAGTCCACAACAGAAGAACAGACAGGAGAAAATCTCTGTCAGCCAACAGAGCAGACAGCAGTGCCAGTGTATTTCCATACGTCTCTCCTGCTAATGCCTGTCTAGTGGGTATTGAAACCCAGCCCCTGGTATGTGCTTGCTGAAGGCCTTAGAGCAGCACTGTTGCCCCATCTCAGACACAGGAGTCTTTCCCAGCGGGTATGCAATGACTGCTTTCTCAAACTGGATAAAATTTTTTGCAAGTGTTTCCTTTGGTTAGGCTCCATAAAAGCCTATGCAGCTTCTAATGGTGCATCACATCTGCCTCACCGTACCTGTTACTGAACCAAACAACATGCATCGATCCTTTGGTACCTGGGTTTTCCAAAAGATAATCTGTTTCACAGGGGAAGAGACACACTAGTGACTTAAGGAAATCTAATTCCACTGCTTTGAAAAAAGTGTGTTTTTTCTCACAGCAGCAGCAAATTTAATTTTGCACTGCCTGGTTTTCAAAAACTTTTCAAGTCTCATAATTTGTATAGTACCAGTGGAAAAAAAGCAGTCTCATGACTCTGTTACCAGTCCATTTTACATAACATGTTTGCAGTGAATGATTAAACAAAAAGATTATTGCTTAGTAAGTTTTGAGTAGCTGCTGAGAAATCATGCATGCAGAGCCAAATACTACCATTGATGTTTAAGCAGTTTTAAAAGGATTAACTAAAGGAGACAGTGCCAAAATTCATTATTTGAACAGAGAGCTGTGCTTGCCATTGAAATGTCAATGACAAACTCAACATTGATTCGAAACTTGATGCAAAATGGACAGGGAACTTCATTCTCCTGTTGCTTTAGATATCAATGTTAATGTACACTGAAGGATGAATTCGTGGTAATGAAGCTAGTGATGGTCACGGTCTGGGAAAATGGGGATGTGCAGGATGTGCAGAACTATTTGACAGTTCTCTTTGTGCAAAGTCCTAGGAAAGTCGTAACCATTCGTGTGACCCAGTAGGCTGTTCAGGAATAATTTACATCTGTAATGCTATGAGTACTGTTCACAGAAATTTCATTAAGTTTCAAGTGCTCCCTGAGCTGCTGATTCCTTAACAATTTTCAGATCATGCACATCAAAAGTTCTGGTATAAATACTTGGGCAAACACTGTCAAAGACTGATAAGGTTCCCTATTGCTTGGAAAATATAGGCAGTTTAATGCCAGCTCACAAAATGTTTGTGAAAAGCAAACCAAAATGAACTATGAATGCCACTGCAGGTTTCATAACTAATTATTAAATATTTTTACAGTTCACTCGAGTCAAATGGAAGGGCTTGTCTGTACTTGAAAGTTAATTCTGACCAGGACAGAGTACATGTACATTGCAATAACTATTGCAGAATAACTTGTGTGTGAAAACCTGTTCTGGAATCAGTCTACATCATTCCACCTTAGATTAATCTACTCTGAAAGAAATAATTTGGGATCTGACACATATCAGAGTTGAGAGCTCTTTTTTTTAGAAGTACTTGAATTTGATATTGTCTTTCACTGTTCCTCCCGTTTCAGTAGGCTTTTTGGCATACATTTAATTCAGCTCTGCAGTAAGGATAAAGGGAATAGTAAAAAAGAAGGAAGTCCTTCTGGAGATTCCTTTTATTGATTAATT
>NW_010336461.1:2312-26574 GCF_000700745.2 Antrostomus carolinensis
GTAACTAATGATCTCTAGTATCTGAGGCCTCTGCTTGTACCTTTAGGTTCAGAACTTCAGGACCATGGCACTCAAGACCCCTATGTAGCTTGCATAGCTGGCTTTGTTTCAATAACTCTGCAGGGGTAGGGAGAGGATCAGCTGGGACACTACAGCTGCACAATGAAGCACCGAGGCAGCCAATAACACTACTTTCAGAAAGATCCATAGTCTTACACAGGATTTTGGTCATCGTACTCTTTTGGAGTATCTGAACAGAGTAATGATAACACTAGCAATCAGTAGTTCTTTAGACAGCTTTTTACTCTTTCTCCCTGCAAGAGGGACAACCAGCATGCTCATTTCCAGTCCCACATCGTAGGCCAGAACTGCTTACATGATGACTTTTAACCCTCACAGAATGGGATGATCAACCTCCTCCAAGAGGGCTCATAAAGTCAAAAAGGAAATACTCACTCCTCTACACACGCAGCCACTCTTGTTGTTGGGAATGCCTGGCACAACTGTTGAACAAAATATACATATAACAAATAAAAATAATAAAAAATCAAAGCAGTGGCAATAGATTACTCCAGACCATTCAAGTCACTCTATATTTCTTTTCCTTGGCTGCGGTTCTGTCTGTCCTAAAAGCTGGTGCTCTGAACAAAACTGGTGTTTGTGTCCCAGCCTTCAGCCAGCTAGGCAGGAAGCCCCGCTTTCACTACTGTGCTCTTGACCTCAAAGCATACACCTGGGGCCAGGATTTGATGTGACAGTTTTAGGCTGCCTACTACCAGATCAAAACCACTGTGGCCACAAGCTACACAGAGCTGATTCAGTACAGATTCAGCTTGTTAAATTTTGGGAGCAGAGAGATGGAAAGTTTATTTTGACAGATGTTATGCCAGATGAGTCATAAACTGTCCTGCTGCAGATAGCATAGAGCCTATAAACTCTATATGATGTGCTTTGGTGAATTTGATAGAAATTGAATCGTCAAGTGTATTCATCTCATCTGTGTCAAATCATGGCTCTAGGATGCTCCAGAGGTGAACAGAGCCAGTATCTGGTGCTGGATGCTGTACCCTGAGGCTGGGGAGTTAGGTACCAGTTAGGTACAGATGCTCACCAGAGGCACTCGTTACTCTGCATAACTGCAACTATAAATCACCACACCAGGACTTAGGCAATTTTCAGATTCTGATGATGAAGAGTGCTGCTAGAGATGATACCCAAAGAGCCACTGAACACACCAGTGATGATGGTGATTTTCAGTTTCAGGAAAAAAAACCCACAAAAAACCCAATAAAACAACACAAAAAAATAAAACCAAAACAAAACTTCCAAAAATAAAAAAGAGAGAAAAAGAAGAGATGCAGTATCTCTAGCAGGAGTGTCTCTAGGCTTCAGCAGCAATATGAACTGAACAAAAAATGGCTTGCAGCAAACACTGTATTTAAGATACATGAAATCTCAGTGTGTGGCAACAGTTACAATACTTAACTAGGCACATTAATGCTTGAGACCCTCTGTGGCTTGGGTGAGGAGCCACTGGAATAAATTTCAAATAACCTATAAGTGCTATCTTTTATTTCACATGAAGGTATCCAGCCAGAGCATGACACAGACTGAGCTCAGGGACATGGAATACCAGCAGGATGTCTTCCACTGGTCTTCCACTAATTTGTAATGTATAGAAGGATCAATCTAAAAGAGAGGTGGTGTTTCAGATTAGGAGAGACCTATGTACATTGCTTACAACTGCTGCAGGGAAATATCTTGATACCTATCCTGCATTAATTCCTTGCCTCCATGGCCTATTATTTTTAGAAATGCCTTGGAAGCATATTTCATCAGGAATTTGAGCATTTCAAAGGTCTCAAGCAATCTTGCAGAGTAAGGGAGACAGAGAGAACAGTGTACATGCCCATCCTGAAAGATGTAAGTAAATATTTGAGCCATACAAAGCTTTGAACATGAAAGGATGTATCAAGCTTCTGTTTGCTCATCAGATTTATTAAGCAAGACAGCTCTTAAATTTGTTAGACTGGACTGTATCCCCAGATGGTATAAATTACTGTGGCAGTTATGGCTTCAGTGAAGTTATGCAAGTCACAACAGCCTTGAACCAGCATCTTTATTCATGTGCCTGCATCCCCAGTGTCATATATTCAAAATACTGTATGAAAGACAAAGTGTGAATTTACAGAGTGTTTTTACTCTCAACGTGCATAGATACCCTGAAGTACAAACCTATACTCCACCAGTTTCTACCAGCTCATATAGTCTCAGGTTATGCTATCTTGCACTAATATACCATTAAAAGGAAGTATCAACATAAAGTAAACAATCTGGTTGAAAGAGTTAGCAGGCTGATTTGTAAATACACATCATGCTGGCTCTACTTCATTTCTAGCATTAATTTCTAGTTAAAAAAGCAAATATAAGTGTCTGAGAAATTATGTTTACCATTCATGTGGAAAAAGGAATCCTCCTTTGTACCTTGGTATTAAAGCTTAAGAACCTCTACTTCCCTTTTCACCTTCAAACTCCTATATGCTGATTTTGAGCATGCTTAAATACCTGGGTATTTAACCTGAATGGAAAACTGAGTTTCAGCAGATTGTTTAAACTACACAAAACCCTGTGTTAGATGCTATACAAGCATCGGGCTCTACTGTAGTTCGAACTAATCCCCCCTCCAAATTCATCATGAGGAAAATACAGAAAAGTAAGATTATAGCTAATCCTCAAAGGGTACCATGTTCTTTGGCTGGAGGAGGCTTCTTTGGAAAGTTAGTTGGTTTGTAAGTATTATTTGCATCATGCATGACCATTCAGTAAAATCTACTTGGTTCATTCTTTGCCAACCACAAATGATCAAGAATTATAAGTTAAGACCTCAAATAATTAGCAGCTTTTCTAAAAAAAAAAAAAATAGTAGAATATTGAAATGTTTATTTGTCTTTTATTTTCAGAGTGAAAGCCACCTCAGAAAATATTTTTCATAAAAAATTGTCCTGCTTTATGGACATGGTCAAAGTAAAAATTTCTGGTGAAACACAGTTTCAAGGAACACATCTAAAACCATAAAGTTTAAAATAAACTGGGTGAAGAACTTCTCCAATATGCATTGCTTCATCTGTTAAACTTAGAAGCGCTGTTGCATAGACCTACTATAAGCTTGGCAGAGGAAAAATACCCTTAGTGGGCCATAGCATTAAGCTAAGCCTCACTTCCTAAATCCAACATATCTCCTGACAAATCCACAGAGGCTGCTGTAAAGTTTGGTGTCTTCTGCATCACACAGTATTACCACCTCTCAGCACTGTTCAACATGATCAAATATTACTCTACCCTCGCAGGCTCACCTGCAGGCTCACCTTGCATCAACCCACTGACAAATTATCACAGCACCCCAGGTGCTCACCACTGAAAGCTCTTCACAGACAGGCTCAAGGAGACCAAAAACACAACAGGACAGACCCTTACCTCCCTATGAAGCCCTCAGGCCAGAGAGGCTGTCAGAGGGACAGGGGCTACCTGTAAAAGCACAATTGTCTCTGCTCTACAAAAACCAGAAATTGTTCCACCAAAGCAACTGTTCCCTCCAAAACACCACAGCTTTGCAGGTAGCTATGGGGCCACTGGGCCTAACAGTGTCCAAGGCATGCATAAAAATGGTCCCAGGGCAAGGGATGCTGCTTTAGGAGCCTCTGCTTTTTGCTCTGGTGTTCCCCAAACACATCCTTCATGGAAGGTTGTCTCATTTTTTGGGAGGCTGATTGGGAGAAGAAACTTTTTCAATATGAACAACCACATTCTCTGTCACAAACAGTGCAGAAACAACACAGCTTTTTTTCAACTGAAAATAAAGGTCAGATAACTTTAGGCTCCATCTATGGCTAGCAGTGCCTGCAAACATTTCTGGGTACAGCAGCTCAGTTGTCTATGCTATTAAATTGTTCTTACAGTGTGCTTCATGGTGTCAGCCTATAGCTTTTTTCCAAACTTTTCTGGACATAGTGAGGGAGTTGAAGCAAGTAAGAGACCATTCCCAATAGTTAGGCTAGATGCAGGCACCCTACTCTGGAGGCTAACACCAATGTGAGCCATTCTGGGTCACAGAAGTAGGTGACAAATTGTTAGAACTTTGTATATTTTAGTACAAAAGGATTAGGCTCTTTATCCCCTTACATCTTTTGCTACTGTTTTTTTCCTGCTTCTTCTGAGGTTGAAAATATAGTCCTTAAGTCCTTCTGCAATTGTCAGTCTAACTTTACATGGGAATTTACAAGTTAGTCCAGGAACAATATTTTTAAAATTACTTTAGTTAATCTCAGTCTCAGAAAAATGTGGATCTCAATGCAAACTTTGTTGGTTGAGTTCATATCTAATTTTACTATAAATCAAATTATGCAATGGGATAATCTGCTTACTGTGTTAGTCAAGCCACCTTCATCCAAGGCTTTTATAGGAGGTGATAACAGAATTAGTGACTGTGCACTGACTGCATGATAGGAATGATGTCTGACTGGAACATAGAGAGGATGTTTTCTAAGCTTTGCTTAAGTATGTGATGTTTATGTTTTTATATTACAAAGGCCCCAGACATAGTGAAAACAAACACAAAAGGATGTGCAAGAAACACAACATATCATTGGAATTCCCTAAAATAATGCAGGAATTGGAGGTTTTTTTGAGCACATATTACACAGCTAGTAACACCGAAACACACACTCTAAAATGTCTGACATTGCTTTTTGTTTTTCCCCTCCCCAGTTCAGATTTTTTTTGAACCATCTTGGAACTGCAAGGGTTCAGTGACTTGCCTGTGCCTTTCAGGAGCAACAAGTTTTTCACCCTGCTCATCCATTTGCATGAATTCCATGGAATCTGTAATCACAAAAGCTGGCTCTTTTCCCCGGTTATGTATGACACAGGCTAACCAGAGGGCAGAGGGAGCAGTGGCCGGCAGATACACCCTTTAGAGGTGGTGAGAGTGTGACAGTCTTTATGAGCAAGAGAATCCACAGAAATTATCATTTAGTTGGTTTGCTGCATTTAGCTATTGCAGGGTATTTTTGTTTGATGTTTAATTTCTTACTGAACCTTGAGCGACCTGGTAGGACATACGACATCAACCATAAGTAACCGTTTGTTTGTACTTAGTTACTATTAACACTACCAGCCAGCTTAGTCAATAATAATAAAAAAGGCAAAAGCACTCAGTAAATACTCTTTATCTTTATCTATTTAACGGGTCTCCCTTTTTGTGTCTCTGTTGACTGAGGAAATTAATAAGCAGAGTGGACAAGGTTGACATTATTGTGGAGCAGAGCTAAAAACACATAAATAAATTACCATACACAGGTTTCTATCAGGACATGTTTTGTACTGAACTACTTCTCTTGCTACTAAAATGCCCCCATTTTGTCAGACTTACTCCAGAACTGCCCTGCTGCAACTTTTGGCTCTGATCTCTTCCTCTTTCTCCTTCCTTTTAAAACATAAATATCTGAATGTAGCCTTTCTAATGGTGAGGTCCTGAGGTACAGAATTACCTTCTGACATCCAGCTCACCTTTCCAATCCCAGTTTCCAAACTACACTGACATCATCTATCTATCTACTCAAAGCTGTATTTACTGCCACCAATGTTCACTCCAATTCCTTTCTCAGCTGTGTCTCAGCCTAACTCCATTTATTTTCCAGCTCTTTCAAATAAATACTCCACAGTTTAGCTGGAGGTTACAGGCATGATGTAGGTCTGAATATATTAATAAATCAAACCAGGTAATCCTAGCTGTCTTTTCTGGTTCTTTGCTCTTGTGAATTTCCTTAGGGTTTGTCAGTATAATATTAAGAGGCTGCATGTCACTATTGAATTGCTTTATTTACTTTCATTGAAAGTTTTTGGGGAACTGTCATTTTGGTGTTTAATTGAACAGCACCTGGAACACTGAAAGCCTGGTCCAGGCTTGTGGCTCTTATGACAATTGACTGTTAATAAAATAAGAAGAGTAATCATTGGTAAATGGCAATCTCTGTATTACACTGGTGAAGCATGATCAGTGCTTTGGTCATAGATACCCAAATAAAGATAAAAGATAATTGCATTTTTATGGGCTGGCATGGCATACACACACAAATACCATGGTTCACTAGATTATATCACTTGCACAGCGTGTCTGCATGTTCCCTGGAAGCCAAAATCAGTACTGTCTACACTGCATTAGACTGGAGGAACATTTCAAGGAGCTAATCAAACTTTAAAGCACTTCAAGAATTACTGTCATTTGGTTCAGGTTATCTAACAGCCTGGTTTTGAGACAGGGAAGGTTCACTCACTCTTTATTCAGAATCATAGCAGGTCTCCTACAAAAATACCCAGGAATTTTCCCAGATACATGGGAATGTATTGGTAGCAGCAGGAAACTATACTATTTACAGGTACTAGGAATGTACTTATCAGGAGAGTAAAAGTCCATGGCTTGCCTGAAAAGAATCAAGTAAATAGTTCCACACAGTACAGGGCAGAGGTACATCAACAGCCTTTATGCAGGAACAAAATGCCAATAACTTTTCTGATCAAAACAGTTCCAAAATCATGCAACCGGTTCCAGGGCCATGGAGGCATGTGAGACTGAGATGTGGTGAGAAGGAATGACTACAAAAATCCTACTCTGTATGGGAGTCTTTGAGTGAGAGACCCAACCCTTTAGCTGCCTTATTCTGAATTACTAAGCTCTAACTACACTGGGTCTGTTTAAGGAATAGATTTTGTTTCAGAAATTGTTTTGTCAAACCAAACACATTTGTTTGAACCATCAGTTTCAACGTTTTTGACCAGGTTTTGCAAGGCCAGTGTACATAAGAGAGAAAAATTTAAAAACAGAGACTGACCTTTTCACTCTGCAAGCAGAGGTTTCAACAAAGTCATGTCTGATTAGAGATTTCAGAAGATTTCAAAAGTTTTGAAAGCCTTGAAAGTATTTGTGAAATATAACCTGGTTTTTTTGTGGCTCGTTCCAACGTTGACATGCACTGAGAATCAGAGCAGGACCTGGCACTGCAGCTAATCCAGGACACTGTGCTGACTCAGAAGCATAGCTGGAGACGAATAGGATACTGGCTTACACAGACTAACAGTTGATAGAGTGTTTTGGCCAACCTCCTTACTTTGACATCTTCTATTGTCTCATCAAGTGTAAAGAGAGACTTTCTAGCTAGCCTTAGTACTGCTGCATTACTATCTATGCCTGCATTATTTCCAAAACAACTGGCAACAGCAGTGTAAAACTCACAGCTAGAATCTTTCCCCTATGCTTGTATCAGACAACAGTACATAAGCCATTTTACATAGAATTTCTCAGATGATGCAGTAGAAGAGATACCCATGAATCAAAGATGGCACCAGGGGGGTTTCACCTGTGGTGAACTATTTTCCACTTAGAGGTTTCCTAAGAAGCAAAGAATATAGATTGAAGATAATCCCTCAAAGACCTGCTTTCTGGAATACAGCAAATTAAAAGAAAATGTGCAGTAGTTTAACCAGAAGGATGTTCAATGGATTAAGACTGTATCAGAAAGTGAGCTTTATAATTTCTATACTCAGTTTTACCTGAGTGTAAACTGCTGGAACAACACTGATTCCACCCAAGAGACCATGAAATACTGTTATCCAAAGTGAAGTATTTCCAACATGTTCATGCAGGTTCCAGAGTCTCTTCTGTTGCCAAAGTAATTTAAATTTCATGCATTAACTTTATTTTAAAATATCTCTCTGCTTTAGAGAGGAGTTTGGAGCCAGCTGCCCTCCCTCTCAGCACATGTAAGTGATAATGGCAGGTGAATATGTACTATATAGTAGCTTCATATTTCTCCCATTAGGATCCATGTCACTTTCTATTTTTGAGAGCTGACTGAGTGTTTACTGGGCTACACTTCATCCCCCTCCTTCCCCTGTACTGTAACCTTGTAACCCAAGATGCTGGTAGCAGTATTGGGTTTGCAGTGCTCTGACCTTTTGTCCCTCTACTTGAAATTGTCTGGTTTTATCCTGTGATGGCTGCTGGTTGGGTTACACTGATAACCTTTAATGACATGCCTGGTGAACTTCCCAGCAGAAACAGGAAAGGACCATGGCTTACCTTGATTCAAATAGCAGCAATTCGAAGTTGGGTCCCCGTTAGGCTGGGATAGTGTTAGATCTTTCTGAAATTGGCCTGGATGCAGGCGAGGCCATGAAGGCACTTACCATTTGAGTCTTCGAGTTACTGATCCACAGGTGACCCAGAGACTGAATTCAAATTCTTGGCCCCTTTCTCCAGTCATTATTCAGGCAAAATACTTTGTGAACTTCCTAGCTATTTTGCTTAGTAAAGATAGAAGCATTGATCCACTTGTGGAAGTCATCACATACGGTTAACAAAAAAAAGCAATTCCCTACCACTGTGTCACTGTACATCAGCCTCACACACACACACCCCTCACCCCAAAAAGATATCCAGAAAAGGAATCACATGACAAACAAGAAGATGTTTGCATTATTTTGTCATTCCCATCCGGAGGGCCTCCAGCCAAACTCCCTGGGAGTTTTATCTGTGTGCCCACTGTGAGATCAAACTGGAAACGACCCCCTGACTGACGGTGTTTGGCAGCCTGATTCAGGGAATAAAAGACTTGGTGGAGGGTAGACAATTGCAGCTATTTGTTAGTAAGGCTCTGGGCTTTTCCTGGGTTTTTATTTGAAATCTTTCAGCCTGTCTAAAAGTAAAACAATAGATTTGCACCCTTTCTCCTGATTTCTGATGTGTGACAGAATTAATGTTTCTATATCCCCTCGTTTCACTTCTGAATAGTTTATTTTCTACTTCAATTTTCTGAGACAACCCCAATTTGGAATATTAAAATTTATGTTCCTTTTTATATGCAAAAACTCATAGGGGTGAACACACTTCTCAAAAACAGATCAAGAAAGGTCCTATCATCTAGCTAAAAAAGCATTATTTTGAATCTCCTCTTTGCATAGCATTTGGGTTAATTTTGGCTTCAGCATACTGTAAAACTGTGCTTTAATGAATAGCTAGTTGCTGCTCAAAAGGACGGTTCCACCTCCCCTGACCCCTGGCTGCATCTTCCCACCCTTTTCCTTGCTCAGCATGGGCACTCTCCTGATGGTATGGAAAACCAGGTCAGGAAGCTTAGTCGGCAGAGAAATAATCTCTCTTTTTTCAGTTTAGTTTTTTTGCTATTTTGCTTTTAATAAACTCACTGAGGGTTCAGAAAAACTTACAGTTAAACTAAAAAAGCAGCACACTGTTAGATTGGCTCAAACATATTCTGAAACTTTACTTTTACCATTTGACAAAAGTAGAGTTTTATCAGGTATGACTAGAAATCCTTTGATCTTGCCACTTTTTCAGATTGTGGTCTCTTACATTACCTCCAGATTTTGACAGTTCTGGAAAGCTCAGTGGCCAAAACTTGGATTCCTTCTAGCACACACCTCTACACCTTGCTTTCCCTCCACCTCCAAAACACATTCAATTATACTCAAAGCAACACAGGTTGTGAAAGCTTTTACATGCAATTTATTAAGAAGCAAAACAGACTTATTTTGCCTTTCTTATTGCCTTATTTGCCAACTTAAGGAGTTGCTAATACTTCTCCTAAGCAACATTCTTTACTTTTAACCATTAGCCTTCTTTTTTATTCAGTCCTCCTTTGAGGAATAAAGGTCCTTTTTCATAAAGCCACAGCTGCAGTGGACACTGGAAATACAACCAGCTGCTATTTTCCCTACATGCCATAGTCAGGTTTCATAGCACTTCATTTTTTTTATGTGGATGCACAGACAAGGAGCATATACTTAGTCATAGAGAAGACTCATTTGCTCTGATTAAGTATTCATGAGAGTAACTGCTGACCATTCTAGTATCTCCAGAGACCAAAATATGCTGTTTCCCAAATCACTAGACAATAGACAGCAGCAGAGGAAGCACACTGACAAGACCTTGCTGATTTATGCTAGCTTCCCAGTTGAGCAGTCATACCTAGGGTTGCTGTAAGAGGTAATAGACCTTTACATGGAATCCTTGGTTTGTCTGCCTGACCTGCCAGCTGACTGGTGGTTAACAGTTAATGCATTTCCCAACAGTGTCCTGTGATAAAGGAACATGCTCATGGTTTCATAACGCACATTTCGTTGCAGGTGCTGTCTCCATCAGTTAAAAGTCTGTCTTATTTACAAGAAGGTTATAAAGCTCCACTGATTTTCATGCTTTGGAAAATAGAAGCTAATATATTGTAGAAATCACAAACCTTTTACCCATGTATGTGACTTCCTTAGAGCTCAAAGTATCATCCTTGATAATGATGAGAAATGCTGGCCTGGCTCTTACGTGTCTGATAAGTGTGCACAAAACAGCTGAGTGAATTAACAAACCAAGGGCAAAAGGCAAAGATCATGCATGGGATTAAGGCAGATAGTGATCCTCGCTGAAATAAGCTATTTGATAATTTCATTTTGAGAAGGCAATATGACTTTGAAGCTCTAACAGTATTTTCAATAGAGCTGAAAAGTAAGGATGACAGATGTCCCACTAGCTCACTATCTACTGTCACTGCAAATATAGTTTTCTTGTCACCACCTACAAATCCCAGGATACAACTGCTTTTCCTTCCTGCCTCCCTCCCTCCCATTTATCCCTCCATGTCTAACTCCACATTTCCTCACCCCACCTGCTCTGCCAGAGCTGCTGTCAGCTTCCCTCACAATCACTGCTGCCGAGTCCCTTATGAGCAGCGAGAGTTTCTGAGCTTATCTGCCAAGTCTCTATCCTTCTTTTAATGGCTTATTACTGTCATGCTACTAACTGCAAGCAACTGAACATACCTCAACTTTTTATAAAACAAATGAAGGTAAGAATTAGTTTTTTGGGTAAATCCTGAGCTGAATGATGTTGCAGGGAAAACTCACATTTGCTCAGGATCTTGCTGACACGCACTGCTGATTTTTGTTGGTATAAATGGGAATCTGCATAAGGATCTAACTTCTCTTGCAAAGCTTAAAACAGGGCAAGGAGATAACAACAACAAAACAAAGCTCATAAAAACCTAGAAGAAAATTATTACAACACTGACAGAGGTCATTCTGTGAACAGTCAGCATATTTTGGTATTGGACCTCAATTTTGCCTCCTACTGCTCTTCCATGAGAAATTTTCATACAAGGGCTGTACATCTATCCTGAAAACATTCTCCAGACTCCAGCAACTATGTTCTTTCTTTCCCCTTGTCAGGGGGACCTTAAGGTTCCTCAAGACCTTAAGGCACAACTTTCCAAGACTCCCCCACAATCCATAAGCACTCTTGCCAGAACTCCACATTCCTACTTCCTTACATTTGATTTGTTAAAAAGAAATTCTCAGCCTCAATTGCTTTACTCACAAATGAAATGAAAGACACAGGCTATGTCTACACAGTACAATGAAGATCCAGGTATTACCAAGTGACTCATTTTCAGGCCTTGAAGCAGCACAGTATGGTGGACATTAGCACCTAAACTAGTACCAAACAAATTTTTATATCTCTATGGCACGAAGCTAATGCAGCTCTGCTACTTCCAACAGTCCAGCTAGCACCTCATAATGGCCCTGTCTTGTGGCATGAGGATAATCTGATTCATGTCAACATCCACCTGGTAGGTCTGCATCATGGAAGAGATACCTATGATTGCTGCTCCATGCATCTGAAACACAAGTGCAGGACTAATCTCAGTTACCTAACCCCTCCTGAGTCTTTTGCATCTTCCACAGCAATACAGGGGCACTTCTCTTCAGGCATCACCTCTAGTTATTGACTTTCCTTGCCGAAAAGAACTTTCTTTTCAAGGAGCAGAAGGTAAATATCTTTGTCTCCTCCTGCTCTTCCCCTGGGGTTTTATCATTCTCCTGTCTTCTCTGCTAGTTACAGCAGATAAGACTGATTCAGCCAGTCAGCAGACCTTTTTGCTCATGAAGCTATAGTTCCGCTTCTGTCCTATACTGGATGTCCTCTTTGGGGCTCCTAAGAAAAATATGTTTTAGTGCCTGAACTGGCTGACTAAATATTTCAGTAATTAGCCCAAGTATCTTCTGCCTTCCTGCAGATGTGTAATCCTTTTATGACTAGATTAACCCTTTGCGCCTACAATATCAACAGTCATACAGACAAATGGTATACACAGAAGCTATTCAAAATAACCCACATCCTCTGCTATCCTGGTGGTCACTCTTGGGTTTTACTAGGGGTGAACTGTAATCATATGAAAGATCTTGTACCAAGATAGTACACCTCCCATGTCTTTCCTTTCATCAGCAAAAAATGTACTGCATTAATAAGAAAAGTCAAAACCATGTATCCTTTTAGTAAGCAAGTGTAGAGCAGGTCTATTTCTCAGACTGTTTGGCTTTAAAAGAAGGCTGTGTTCACAGGGTACAAAGCATCCAACTTTCACAGACATAAATACCAACAGTCTACCCAGAAGCAATTCCCACCAGGGAATTTTTCCACAGTTCCCTAGAGGACAACATACCTAAGTAAAATGGGGAGCAATGAGGCTCCAGGAGAAAATCAGCAAAGGGGAGATCCTCCTAAACTGCAAAAACGGGTAAGAATTAAACTTGGCAGATATTTCTCAAGGTGATAAGAAAATATGTCAAACGCACAGTGCAAGTGAAAAGTGTAAGAAAACCTTCTGGCAACAATAAAAAAGTTTCCATTCCATCGTGCATGCAAGTCCACCTAAGACTTCAGGTTGGAGGAGTGAAGGGGGTAGTACCTCTGGAGGAAGAGCTCTCTCATCACCAGACTCCTCTTTCAGAGTTGGGGAAACTGTGAGCAATTCTACCCAGTTGGGGTACTGTGAGCAATTCTAGCCCAGCAATGCCATCCATGGGTTTGCATAGCCAATGCAATGAAACCCAATGTGAGTTTCTCTTACCACAGAACAAGCAACGACCATATATATTTAATAACAGTAACTTCATAAAGTACACTCTGTAATTAACAAAAAGTACAAATCTGAAATGGGAATCATCAAAGGCTGCTGGCGTCAGAGGTTATGTGGAGGGTAATTAGCATGGAGCTGCCTTAAAGCTCATACATGAACCCACAGTGTACTTCTTAGGACCAAAGGGTGTTTCCTTCAGCACAGACGTAGCACAAAGCTGCCTATAGCAAGACCCTTCCAAGTCCCCCATGAGAAAGATAATAATGTACAGGCCAAGGGAGTCTCAGTTATGAAAAGTCTTTAATAAAATGCTTTACAACCATATTACATTATGGCTAAGTACGCATGAGTTACAGCAACCTCCTTTTGTCCACTAATACTTCATCTATGAACACAAGAGAATACAGGAGAATTTCAGGCAGATACAATTTGTTCTGAATTTATGAGGGCAACACAGCAACTCATAGATCACCACAAATACGGTTCCACTGTGTGCACTGGGGAAGTCTATAAACACTCCCCCTACAACGGGAAAACCTTAAGTGACATCTTCAAATCTAGGGCAAATGTGCTATATTTCTGGATGCCAGTCACAGCTGGGCCATGGTTGTCTGCACAGCAGGCCAAACCAAAACCCTGGACTCATGTGCATTCACACTATAAAGAAGCTTGTGTTTCAGTTAGGAACAAAGCTTTGGACTGTACTCCAAATTAATCCTTAATGAACAACTGGTCTTTCCAACCCTGTGGGACTTTTTTTTCGTCAGGGATATTTTCCTCAGCCGAGGAAGCGAAAGAATCATCAGCAATAACTGAACATCCTGCCTCCCCTGCAGTTAAGTACTAAATCATTAAATTCCTGCAATTTTTCCTTGTCCTCACCATTTCTGATGGGACAGGGAATCATAAAGGATGAGTGTATGTGTGCAACTGCACCAGAGCTGCTGTAACTTCATTGCCATGTGGCTGTTTGCCTTGCTTTACGCAGAACTCTCTCTGCCTTGGTGTCAGCAAAAAGTACAATAAGAAGTAACGTGCTTTGTCTCCCAGATTATCGATCCCTGGTCTGCACGTTATTCTGTCCAACCAAGACCGTCCAGCTGAGGAGAAAACTCTCTTCCTAAGTGAGAGGACGAGACTGTGTGGGGACAGTGAGCAAGGTTATTTCAGGACAGGCAGCAGACCAAAAAACAGATTGCGTCAGCATGGGAAAGGATTGGACAGGAGCGGAGGGTGTGTCGGGTACGCTCCCAGGCAGAGAAAAGCTCAGAATAAACAGGGAGTAAGTTGCTGGCCAGGGGTTTGAACAAAGGCCTTGGAAATGCAAAGAATGGGGACAAGCTAATGAGGGCACTGGCACTTCCCAGAAAGCTGGGGAGGAGAGTGGAGGAAAAAGAAGGGAAAGCCGGATATGGAAAACTGTGGACGAGTTGCAAAGAGAGCTTTAGAAAGAAAGCAATCTGAAACCGTAATCTGACAGAGATAAAGTATAGTTGGTCAGGAATTTGGCGGTAGGATTTCTCATGATAAAATTTAATTAATGCAAAATCTACTATGGGTGTAACCAGAGTGCCAAGGAGTCCTTTATGTGGACAAGGTGTGGCAGAAACAGAGGCTGCCCTCGCCCCAAGGAGCTTATAAATTAGACTTGGGTGAGACACAGCAGATGGCTACAAACAGATGGGCAGCAGGAGGAGATGGAGAGGCGCCGTTGGGCTGGTCTCAGGGCCAGACCCGAACTCTGGTCCCCTAATTTTGAAGGCACCACAGGATCAGAGGCAGTTTTAAAGGAGGGTGTGCTTGGAAAAGAATAATGTGATATTTCAGCCTAAGTTTATGGGGCACAAGTAAAAGGGCTAACAGAAGTGGAAATATGACAGGGCTCCTTTGAAAATGTATCAAAGGAGAAAATTTAGCACAATGGACTAATTGGAGAGAGCTGGGAGTAACCGTTTCAATAATACATGAGATGTAAAGGAGGGTGAAGGAGACACCAGGAATTATCTTGAAGTGAAACAGTCTACTTCTCAGGAAACAGAAGATACAGAGCTTGCCAACAAGCTAGTAGGAAGAAAGGGAAGTACTCTGCTTAAGTTTCAATAAATGCTGCTGCATTTTTTTCACCTACAGAAAGTACCCTTTGACAAAAGCATTTAAAAAGTCATTGTTACCTTGAAAATATCTAGAAAAAAAAAAGTAAAAACTCTATCGTGAATGCTTGCTGCTGAACTGACAGTGCCTAACGCTGTTGGTAGGATGCAGAACAGACAATTAGATCTAAATTTTATTCCTAGCTCTTCTATTAAGCTGCTACATAACTTTAAACTAGTCACTTCACTGTCTCAACAACCCATCTGTAAAACGGGCATAAAACCAGTCATCTGTGTGACAGACATTAATGCTTTGAAATGCTCAGATGCAGGCATCTGTACAGGGTGTTGAAACAGGTCTTTTCTACAGGCACTGATGCACACATTCTTCTTCCTATTTTCATTTATCTCCCTTTCATTGTTGAAGAGACATCTACAAGAATTACTTGTAATAAGCTGTCATTTAAATTTCTATCCAGGTGGAACATGAGACTCTCATTGCCTTAAAATACATCAGGGTGAAATCCCTACTAATTTAGGTAAATACATCTTATAGATTGCAGCATTTTACGGGAGCTATATCAACACTTTTTCGCATTATGCTTCAAGACAGATGCCAGCAGGGAGAGCTTCAGGTTTTGGCATGAGCTGTTCTAAAACTTTGTGTTGGTAAACTCACCCTACTTTATAACCATAAATCTTGGTGAAGTCCATGTAGCTTTCTCTACCTCTGCAATCTATGTTCTGACTTTTAATTCTAATTTAAGGACATCAGTCATTATTTCAACACTAAGTAGTTCTTATCCCTACATTCACTGTATTTTAACCATTTAAATAGCCAGTGCATTTTAGCCATTTAATTCCTTCCCCACTATCAGACATACAGTGGATGTTCAATCAAAAGACTGAGGCTTTATTTTTTTACCTCTCTACGTAAACACTGTATATTTTGAGTAATCCATACAACGTTGTAATACTCCAGATTTTTTCCTCATTTATGAACTATGTACAAAGTCAGTATATAGAGTATCTATTTATATATATATATACACACACACACACACACACATACACTGACTTCTTAATTGACCTAGTCTGTATAAAGTGCGTTGAAATTTTTGGCTAGATGGTGCCATAGAAGTGCAAGTTGTTACCCTCTTGTTTGCTTTTAAGCCTTTAAGTTTCAATTGGAAAACGAATTTAAGTGAAAGCAATCTAAAGAACAGTCTTTCACACACTTATACTTTAGCACAAGAAAAACGGATCCAAATATACTCACCGATGTAATATTTCATGTACATATTCATGTACAAAACAGTATGTGGTATCAGTATGCTACTTTTAAACCCAGACTTTCCTTCCCAGAGCGAATAGCGTTGCAGGGACTGCCATCCAGTGGTGAGCCAGGGGCTTAACAGATGATTGAAACTGCAGACACGTAAAATTAAAAAGGTGTAAAGGCTGAAAAAGATCAAGAATTGTAGCTAATAACGATGCTGGAACTACCAATGGTAGAAAGAATTTCTTTGGTCAGCTTCAGATATTATTTACAATGTTTAAGTGAAAGACATTTATCTTCCAAATGTAGCTGCACAAAGGCAATACTGTGTACTGATCATCCAAAGCAGGTAAAATGAGGCTTGTTCAGTCACGGTCCAGTAAACAAGCTGAGGTTAAAAACAACTCTTAGACACATCTGAAATATTACAAGCCTGATTACCCTCTTTGCACTAGTCTATATCCATTGATAGCAATGAAGTATAGCTTGGATTTATCCAGGTATTAGATGACACAAGAAAATACTTAAGGTCACTAAGTATTTCTACTGCCTTTTAAAATGTTGGAGAGAAAAAACTTCCCCATACATCTAAAATTATTCCTGCTTAGGCTATTAAACCAAATGATAATTTAAATCGAGTTTGTTAGTAATTTTGTTAAGTAACAGTGATTTTAAGCATTGTGTGCCTTAGGTACCTTTAAAGAAGGTCTGATGGAAGATCCCATTTCCCTGGTTTTATGAGCTTTCATATTTATTGCCTTGTCTACTGTGTATATGAATCTTGGTATTTGTGATCGATTTTTCTTAGTTTGTTCCATTGTGTACAGACCATATGTTGTCTATGCTCATAAAACACTCAGTAATTGTATGTGCAGAAAAAAAAGAATAAAGCTACTCTCTAAGAAACTTAAGAACTTTCAGGTTATCCCTGCAGAGATGTTTTTAAATCGAGCCCCAGGAAACAATTCCCTCCTTTTCTTAGAGATGTGATTAAACTTTGGCAGGATTCTCTGATGTATTTGGCAGTTAACTCCTATTGATTTAAACAAAAATTATGTACCTGAATTCCATGAGGATCTTGGCTTGACTGCTGTTGATGTAGATTTTGGATACAGGAGTGCCTTTGTTGGCTCCCTAGTGTAATGCTCGGGGATGCAGTAGGATTTTTATTGTTTTCAAGATGAGTCATACAAGCAGCAGCATAACAGATGGTGTGGAGTGAAGAACAGTAAAGACAAAGATATGAGACAGCTAAAAGAAAACTGGAACAGTCAAAGGAACAAACAGAGGACGAGAGAGGCTGAAAGGATGAGAGAAGCCAGGAGGTTGAGCTTTACCATGGATAGCAGGAGCTAATGAAGTGTGGAGTCAGTGCAGGGTGAAGTAGCTCAGACAGTGGTCAGTAGGGAAAATTAAAGGACCTATAGCCAGAGTAGAAGGAACAGAGGTAGGAAAATGAAGAGGAGCAAGGCTGATGGATCACCAAGTGGCTGGTGGGGCTAAGTGATGGATTTTGGTGTGATAAAAGAGAAAGTACCAGAGGAGGAGAAATAAGGAAGTGGAATTGCTGAGGAGACTGATAAATCATGCCCTTTGAAGGCAGAAATACCACAGCAGTTAGAAAGACAGCAATCAAAACCAGCAGCAGTGTCCTGAAACTCAGAAGTCTAGAATGACAGCAAAGAAACATGGGATGGCAGCTGCTGAAAGACAATAGTATAAAACCCCCAAAAAGAGCTCAGGCCCACAGCAGGCCGGCAAAAGGAGATGAAACACAGTAGTTCAGAGTTGGTGTAACAACCAACTATAGCAAAGAGAGGCACACACTCGTGGGTAAAACACAAAAGAAGTTAAATACCACAGGTCAGTGAAGCACAGTTCCTGAAAGAAGGGATCTGGAAAAGCCCATGTAATTGAACAGTATATTAGTGTCTTATTGCTGCTCCAGCTCAAGAGAAGGCAGAAACACAAAGAAAGCTCCATCCGCAAAATACTTCCCAGAAATATCACAGGCTCCCTCCACCCACTCATTGTCCTGTTCTAATACAGCAGCTATTCTGACAGTAACACATTTTAGGTGAAAGACTAACATGGAAATTAGGAAAGGAAAAGGCCTTAAATGTTCATCCATACATTTCTATTTTCCTTACCCCAACAGCTAATTCATTTTCTGTTCTGGCAGTAGGCAGTTAATGGAGCTACTTTCTGCTGTCATGTCTAGGCCATATAACTGCTTGATTTTTTTTCAGAATGAATCAAGGCCAGAAGGATTCTGTCCTACAACTACACCACAGGGATATTTTTAAAGGACAGATTTAGTTATTTGCAAAGACTTTTCCATAACTGTTTTTAAAGACAGAGAGTGTCAGAATTTGAAAGGTCAAAAGTTTTGTTCTCATCCATGGAACAATAAAGATGGGCAGCTGCTGGACGCCACCTCAAGAAGCCAATCACTCACCCCAAAAGAAGGCCAGATATATCTGCAGATTTTAACAGACATTTGCCTAGCCTGTTCTTAAAGCTGCACACAGCAGAAATTCCATCACTGCCATAGACCATCTAGTTCAGTAGTTAACTATTTTGGCTTCAAAAATATTTTTCTAGCATTAGCCCAACTGTTTTGTGCTCCTGTTTAAGCTCTATCTACTACTTACACAGAAACAAAACTACTCCTTTCCTTTTCAGACTTACTTTTATGCCTTCTTTACTTTGTAGTTAAAAGTTTTGCATATAGCTCAGTGTGATGTTGTATTGCTGCACAAAAGGCAATCACTCCTTTTCAGTCTGTGGTGCAGCAGAAACCCAGGACTTATTCTGAGGAACTCTGCATTTCGTCAGTTATTTTGCTTGAGTAGCATCAGTATTTTGCATTTGTTTCTAGAAAGAATAAACCAGTCTACTTTCTTTAGGGCACTTTGCATCCTAATTCTGCCCTCCCAGCAGTCTTTGAGTTTTATGATTTCTGCTAATTTAGCAAGTACTCCCTACTCGATCCAGGTCACTGGGTATTGAACAAAACTAGCCACAGGACAGACCTCAAAAAAATTTCTTTCCACTTGGATAAAAGGACATCAACTAATCAGTAAACACTCTCTGAAAATGGTTTTCAAAGTACTTTTGCATCCAGCTTATAGCTGTTTCAGCTAAGCCAAGTTTCCATAACATGCAAGACAGTATCAAAAGCTACAGCCTGAACATCTGCTTTTCTTCTATCCATGGGCCCCATAACTCTCATGTATGACTTTTTCTTCATATGACTTATTCTTTAAAAATCCAAGTTGGCTACTCATCCTTTTGCCATTTTCTTCCAGGTGATTAAAATGCTTCCCCCAGCCCACAAAACTTCTTCTTCAGACTGAAGTTAAGCTTATTTTTTTTATTATTCCCCATCCCTCACACTCTCCATCTGCATTTTAAAGACAGATGAGGTACTGGAAAGCTGAATATAGTCAACATATTACCTATCATCCAGGAGCTGTCAGGAATAGCTAAAAGTTCTGAAATTGTTTCAGCCTGTCTGCTAAGTAACATAGAAAAAGTTTAACTTTCATGGTTACAACTAGCCCTTTCAAAATTTTTCTTTCCCTCTTTCCAGCTAAAAGTCTACAATTACCACTGACAACAAAGGGATGCCAGTCTCCACCTCAACACTGATCTTTGTAGTGAAAACTTATACAAAAAAAGAAGGAAACTACAAATGTCAGTCTTCTGCATACATAAGGCAGCAGATGATACCATATTGATCTGATTTACTCCCACCTAAATACTATTTTTCCAGCCTGCAGGTTAAGAGTTTTGACATTTATAGGACCCACATGGGATAGTTAGGTGATGAAGTGAAACTCCATCTTAAACCCAAAGAACATTAGTAACTAAACTGATATCATTAAACAGGAGCTCGGCAAGTTGCCTTTTAGATTCAAGATACTAGATATCAGAATACAGTGCCTTGCATCTCTATCACCAATTAAAATGTGGTGCAAGTCAGACATGCTTGCCTCCCATTATAGTGCCACAGCTGTTGCTCTAAAACGAGCTGACGGTCTCAGTCCAGTTCTTAGCTGACGGGTATCCATGTCAAACAAAAAGGACACAAGCATAATTAGTTCTTACCCAAGAAACCAAATCACCTAGAAACTCCTATTTCTAGTAGCTACTTCCCATGAAATACTACCCTTTAAGAAGAGTTTGATGCATCAGTTGTATTTTTTGCTATTACTGAAATCCAGATTTATACAGATTTCTCCAATCATCTGAAAGACCTTAATGTAACTGCAGAGCATTTCAAAATGTTCTCCTTCTGAGATGATTACAATTGTTCCAATTCCTTTCTTGTAATGGTTTCAATTCTCTTTGAACATGTTCTGGAAGAAAAATATTCTAAAGTAACCGCAAAGTTGAGAAGTAGCAATTAGAAATTCTAAAAAAAGGCCAGAGTTCTTGCTGCAACCCTTTTTGTGGGGAAAATCGTAACACTGAACGAAAAAATACAATCATCACATGCACAAACATACAATACCAATTACATTGTCACAGACATTACTATGTTGTAGGAAAACAGTTTCCATTTTATGCAGTATTTCCATGCAAGTCAGGAAAATAAATGAGAATTGCTGTCTTCTTCATAGCCACATTAGCTCCCTGTATTGGGAGCAGCAGCAGCAGTTTAGGATTGTCTCAGTTCTAAGACTGTGAGTCTTCATGTAGTGGGTTGACCCTGGCTAGAGGCCAGATGCCCACCAAAGCCCACTCTATCACTCCCCCTCCTCAACTGAGCAGGGGGAGAAAAATATAACAAGAAGTTCGTGGGTGGAGATAAGGACAGAGAGAGATCACTCACCAGTTACTGGCACAGGCAAAACAGACTCAACTTAGAGGAAAAAACAAATTTACTTTATTACCAATCAAATAACACTAAGGTGCTGGAGCATGTCCAAAGAAGAGCAACAAAGCTGGCAAAGGGTCTAGAGCACAAGTCTTAAAAGGAGTGGCTGAGGGAACTGGGGTTGTTTAGTCCAGAGAAGAGAAAGGCTGAGGGGAGACCTTATCACTCTCTACAACTACCTGAAAGGAAGTTGTAGCAAGGTGGGTCTTGCTCTCTTCTCCCAAGTAAGAAGTGATAGAACAAGAGGAAACAGTCTGAAGTTGTGCCAGGGGAGGTTTAGATTGGATATTAGGAAAAATTTCTTCACCAAAAGATTGTCAAACATTGAAACAGGCTGCCCAGGGAAGTGGTTGAGTCACCATCCCTGGAGGTATTTAAAAGACGTGTAGATGTGGTGCTCAGGGACATGGTTTAGTGGTGGACTTAACAGCATTAGGTTTATGGTTGGACTTGATTAAAATCTTTTTCAGCCTAAATGATTCTACAATTCTGTTACTATTCCACTATTTGCACAAGTCTGGAAAAAGCATTGGGAGGTAAAAAGGAAACCAGAACGTCTGGTCTTTTTTATCTAGAGGTATATTTTAGCTTAACTCAAGTATAAGATGATTTGGATTGTTAAGGGTTCCTATCTGTATATACTAACTTTCAAAAGCTACACAGGTTACATAATTCTTCCTGACTATATTGACTAGGCATCATCACTCAGAGGTTATACTGAAGCCTATGGAGGAGACATGGATTCAGTATTTTATTCAGCAAGAGAGACAGAAAAATCAAGACCTCTATACTTCAGCCTGACTCCTTTTGTTGCATTTGGAAGTAGGCCAAAGTTCTGTGTTTAATCATGGAAAGATGTGTTCCTATAAGCTCTACTTTACCTTTATCACAGTATTTCAATTTTGTTTTTAATTTCCCACCCCACAAGCTAGTTCAGTCCACCCTAGAAGATACAAGCACCAAACACAGACAGCTATTTCCACTAGTTACAGGAAGCTTTCTTTCAGTCACTGAAATATCTAGTTCAGTCCACGCTAGAAGATACAAGCACCAAACACAGCTATTTCCACTACTTACAGGAAGCTTTCTTTCAGTCACTGAAATATTCCTATTACTACCCTAAACCCCTACAGTAGAGGCCACCTGCTGTTACCTATAAAGAACAGCAGCCATCGACAGAAAATACCAGCCTTCCTTTAACACGTAGCAATACCTCTTCTTCGCAGTCTATTTGACAGTGCTCAACAGAATTTTTTCCTCGGGTGATCAAGAAGCCTCCAACCCACGTCTGAAATGAACCAATCTGCAGTTGTGCATTCTGACACCTTCCTATCTAGCACAGTCCTCATTTCTGGGTGGTCTGCCTTCTCTGCATTCATTTTCCTGGTTCTCTCTGCACCTCATTCTTTGGCAGAGGATCATGCAAAATCTAGTATGTAGCCTGTGACCAAAGAAACATATGGGATTGTTTAACCTTGTTTGTTGCACAGAGCAGACTTACTCTCCCAAAACTATCTTCTACCTTGCAATTATAAATACACTTCATTTGTTCCAAGTTATGTCACCCAGCATGCAATTAAAATTAAATGCATTTCATAGATCACAGGCATTCAGCTATGCCATTAAAACCCCTGTTTAAGAGCACGCTCATTTAGAATCTGCTGAAGTCGAACTGCAGCAAGACAAGTACTGAGCTGGAAAGATCTCAATTGTACTCAGTAAAGTGACTTTCTGGTTTGACTTCACTCTCAGATGTATTAAAAAGTTGACTTATGTATCCAGTTATTTACTTAGATAATATCAATAGTCCTCCCTCTGTCTCACCAAAACAACAGTGACCAAAAAAAGATAACTGCTTTGAAAAGACTGGAAACTTTGCAGTTGTGAGTCTCATAAAACAGCTTAAGCTACCTTAAATCTTAACGACAAACAGGTAAGATGAGCAAATGCAGCACTCGCCTTGTATGTAAGAATGAGAGAGTGGAAGTGACATATCCTGAAGGCAGATGATTAACAGCTAGCTCAGAAATTTGATTAAGCATGTGAACAGTAATCCTGACTTCACAATTACAGGAATAAATATTTCTCACTGATAATTATAATACAGATGAAAATAGTGCTTCAAACACACATACCTTGCCAAAAAGACATCTGTGGAGATTTAGAGGGATCTTCCCTTCCCACAGAATGCAATACATTGCGTCAATGAAGTGTGACAGCAACATTCAATCTTTTAAAATTAAGATAAGTTGGAGCCTCACCTCTCACACAGAAAAGCAGCAGCTTCAGAAGTAAGTTTTCTTGGCTACTGATAACAGTATGTCATTTGGATACAGTACAAGTTCACGGAAAATATGAGGTTTCTTGTCCCTGACACTAACAAAAAAAAAAAATCATTATCCAATAGTAAAAAAAAAAAAAAAAAAGCTGAAATTATGTTGTCATGGTATGGTACAACCTCCCAAGCCTGGATGTAGAACAGGCCATGCACACAAGAAAAAGCTTCAGAAAATGCATAGAATTCAAGTAATTTTGTAGAAAATAATTTTATTTGGCTCCTTTCGTACAGTTTTTCAAAAAGAAATGCACATTCAAACCGCTTGCCTTTCCCAGTGGGTGGATGTCTGGATTTGCTCACATAGAGCCATTAATATCAAGGCAAAAGGTGCCTTTGAAATAATTTCAGACACGTATTCTGTTGGCAAAGCATCCAAAGTTACTAACTTTCTAATTATAATTTGGAAAGAAACATTTCAGGTGTTTCCTCTCTGATTCACACATATAATTGTTCCACACAGGGAAGAGGAGACAGACCTGCAACAAAGAACTGTCAAGCCAATGGCTAATACTCATTTCAGGTAGAGCTAATGATAGGTTCTCTAGTTCATACTGAATTGGGATATAAAAGAAAAACCCAGCTAGGTAACTTGCTCTTTTCAAAAGCCCTGAAACAAAAATGAGAAAACACTGCTTCAAAACTACAAATCAGCCATTGGTAGTGAGAGTTTGTTTGCAGAGAAAGTCCTCTTTC
>NW_010336461.1:26592-27326 GCF_000700745.2 Antrostomus carolinensis
CTTTCCCTAGTTGTTTCTCATGGTCAGGTTTCTTTCCCGTTGATGGTGACAATGGAATTTGTTTCTTGCTGCTTCTTAAACACTTCATGAAGAGGAGTAAATTCAGCTCAGGCTTTCATACTTCACAAGAGGTACTAACCCATCAAGTAGCCCCTAAAGAAAATTTAAGTTAGAAAAAAAAGTTAGCAAACACAGGCAGCACTCCTCAAAAACCAAGAGACATATGGTCTTAAAACAAAAACTTTAGACTGCCAAAACATCTGTTGATCAAGGTTATTTAAAACAATGAATCCTGTCCAAGGTACAAACTGACCAACTTAACTACATGCTCCTTCCTCAGTTGATTTTCTTCAGTGACCACTGAAAATGGATTAGCTTGATCTCAATCCAGCTTTGGTAACTGTTTGGAATTTTTGAAGCCCAGGTTACACCCTATGAAAGGTTCTTTATTTGTACCCTTTGTACAAACTACCCATATTAAGATACTCAGTACAACCCAACATTTTCTGATACTCAACACAACTCTATTCTCTTTTTCTCTTCCGTTTCTCTGAAGCCCTGTTTCTTTAATGAGGTTAAAAGAACTGCTAAGACAAGACATGTACAAGAAAATATATAGCATTGATGAAGCAAGAAAATACAGATCATGTCCCTATCCAGCTACATCACTTCTGTGTTATGAAACAAAAGTTTTAACTATGCTGCAGAGTTAAAAAAAAAGAAAACAAAAAGAA
>NW_010336462.1:0-17519 GCF_000700745.2 Antrostomus carolinensis
AGGAAATGCCCGGCATGAAAAAAGATACAACTTGGAATTTCATTACTGTAAATGAAAAGCAGCAAATACACAAAATCATTGTCACAAGTCCTTTTTTCTGCCCCCATGTATAGCCATAAAGTACTATGACCGAAAAATGACTTATGAATAGTGCATCCAGGATTTAGACACAGGCTGAGGTGGCCCCACAATTAGAAGTCCTATTCTATAGTTCTTGTGAAGGACCATTAGGATAAGCCAAAAGCCAGGCATAAAACACACCAAAATTTGGTAGGACCTTGAATATCTGAAACTAAATAGTTTTAGTTCTGAATAAGATGGAACTCTAATTTCAGAGCATCTTTAGAGTAACACTACAGCATCTGTATTGGTCCAAGCAACTCAAATCTGATCTGCTGAAGCATTTCATTTTAGCCTTACTTTTCTTTCAATACAGAAATGCATTTTCAGGTTAAAGTTGCCTTTATATGTTCTTCGGGCTTCTAGCAGTTTGGAAGATGATTTTGTAAACTGTTAAAATGAAGCTCTGGCAATTGACTTGTCTGTCAGGAGACATACACCAAACCAAGTCATTAGATTAAACAAAAATCTTCTCCAGTGGCATCTTTAATTCCATTAAATTTATTTCTTGCTCTAAGGCTATTTGTGAGTGTTTTGACTTTATCACCGCTTTTTCTTTTGCCGTTTGACAGATCTTCCAGAGTTAGGTGAATTATTAAAGAGGTAATAATTAAAAATATTTTCAGAATCATAAAAGAAAAATGTGATTTTCTTTACTACTGGTTTAGAAATAAATTCATACTTTGCAGCTATAGGCATTAGAAATTCTAATACAGATTACCTATTTATACCCAGATTCTCAGCTACTCCTAAATCAAGTTGCTTTTTTCAATGCAAACTGTCAAAATAAGACAGATAAACCTAGTGGAAGTGATTAAGTTTCTAGCAATATCTTTTGTGAATTATCTTCTAACATTTATTTCATTTCACAAGGAATATTTTTTTTCCCCTTCTTCTAAATTTTGCAATTCTTTAGCAAGAACTCTCAGGTACATGGTTAAACACAAACTGGATAACAGCTAAGCTTCAGTTAACAAAATCAACTAATGCTTTATCTTCTGCTTAATTGCCAGTTGGACACAGTGTCAGTTCCTCCAACTTCTACTTCATGCTACTGAAGTGACACTGAATGGTCCTGTCTGATGATAATTGACCAGTCTGGATAGTTTTTCAATTAAATATGGAGATAGTTAATATCTAGAAAATACTTTTGTTGCTAGGTAAGTGATTAAGAGTTTCAAGGCAGCTACCTAGTCCAGTTTGGTTGTAGTTTTTGAGCAAACAGTGGAAATGTTATGTTACCAGGCACCTTTACTAGCTGTTGGGTTTAATTGGCAAATGCCCTTTAGATTAATTCCTTTTGTTTAATGTTCCAGCCCTTTCTGGTTTCTAGGCAAGCTGAACAAACACCGAATCTACCACTAGAAATGTGCTTTCATGCAATTCCCTTGGGCCTGCCCTCAAGCAAACTGAAAGTCCATGGAAACAACTGTTCAGTGCTCACCTGAGAAAAGGTTCTGATCAAAATGCTACTAGAAGATGACATTCATTTTTAAATGCCTGGTTTGTTTTCAGGAAACATATGTCAATTCTCCTAGAACCATTTCAGTAGAACATGAGGGAAGTCAAAATGCTATGTAAAATAAACCAAAAACTTGAGACACTAGTGTTTATGTTGAAGAGAAACAAAAGTATATCTTTCTCACTTTCAATAATTTTTGAGAGGGAGGGAAGTTGTGCTAGAAATAAGTATATTCTTTCCACTTCTTAATCATTCTTTATGGCAGATACCTGCCTGAGTATAGAGAGGGTGAAAATAACCAGAGAAGACACATCTATTTTCCAAAGGAGCCATATTTTTAGTTTATCATAAAATGACAACTGAGTAATTGCAATGCTAACATTTCTTGAAACTTAAAGGCCATACAAATGACTAGCCCTACAGAGAACATTCCACACATTATATATGCATGTGGTAAGGGCAATTGCAAGAGATCACAAGACACCATGTCTTAAGCTTAATAACCCATTTAATATTGCTTTTCAATTCCATTTCATGCTCAGTAAAGCAAGAATAACTGAACCTTTCACTGATGCTGGCCTTAGATGAACAGCTTTTGTTTTGAGGGCTTTGGTTGCAATGCCTTATCATGGTTGACAATTAAGACCTTGTAGCAAGCGCCAGTGATAGCGTTAGAGGAACTGCTTCTGTGCCTGAACAAGGATACGTCTTTAATGGGCTCTTTTTCTTAACTAGGATCATGCTAGCTGCTCATGTGCCTAGGGAAAAAGTAAAGCATGCACTGCCTTTGTCCTTTCCCCACCACATTCCCCCATTCTTCTTGTAATGAAATACAGCGCCTGCAAATGGGCAAGGGGTGAACATGTGCATGACATGCTGAAGTAAGCAAAACACAGTGCACTGTCCCATCAGAAAGGTTAATGGTGAAAAGACGCAAGACATCTAAACTCATGACATGCTAAAAAGCCGCTCTAAAAAGGTTAATGGTTATTGCTCCTAGTGCTTGCTTAAAGAACAAACTGTGTTGGGACTCAGCCAACCGAGAGGGAAGAATATAAAAAGAATGAGCAATGGCTTGAATCAAAGATTACAAATTGAACCCCTACCAGAGCAGACAGCAAAGGTTTATAGCTCAGTTATACACACAGTACAACATACCATTATCTTATATTGCTCATAAACAAAATTATTTGATCAGTAGATTAGGGAAATTGTACAGCATTTTGTATTTCAGGTCTATCCATACAGCATAAGCAAGATGACAAGTCACTAATTCATCAGGAAATTCACAGCACACAGTTTGCTATTTGCAGTACAAACTGGCTCCAGCCATGCTACTCTAAAGCCTTTAAAGAACAGCAGTACCATGTTTGCTTTTGCCTTTGCTATAACCTATTGAGAAATCTTGCGTTTCACCTTGGAAAAGTCAGTATATCTCAGTAAAACTAAGATAATATAATATTATAAAGGTGTCTCAGCTATCCCACACTATCTTTATTATAACCAATTGAAATGGTAAATTAAAAAGACTCAATGAAGTTTGCTATAAAAAATAACTCAAAATATGAAAAATTATTTCTTGTAGACGTGCAGCTTAGCTACAGATTTCAGCTGTTTGGAGACTTTGCATTAGATTTGTACTAGGACAGACATCTGAGCTACCTGTTTTGTTAAAAGGCTAAATCCTTATGTCATGTGTACCTCATTAAATCACAGTTCCACCTTGGTTACATTAGAGATATGCACAGACTCCAGAGCAGTGCAGAGAAGCCAAAGCAGTTTCAGAGAAAACAATTCCCCATTATCAACCCAGACAGATAAACATTTGTCTTTAATTTTCATGGAACTCTCTCATACTTTTTTTTTCTTTTTTTTTAAATCCCCATTACCTTCACAAAAAATGAATGACTTTTTGACTGCATCTGTACTTACTATAGTGGGTTTTTTTTTCCTTTTTCTGGCACAGCTCTCCTCAATGCCTTTCCCACAGATGTTGCTTCCCCTGCTCCTCCTACACAACTTCATGTTCCTTTGCACTCCTAGGACCTTCTGAGAAGACAACAGTTAATCTAACCACAGGTTCACATTTCCACAAAACTTGATGGTCCACTCAACCTGTTACCTCTTGTTTTTGATAAAGGCACCTGTGCTATGCTCTGCATTGAGACTAATACACCACATTAAGGGGGAAACTACATTTGTGAAACTGTCTTTAAAATATGAAGTACAACATTTAGAATACTTAAAAAAGGGTATATCCAACAAAATTTGGTTTGGAGAACATATACTAATTCACATGAAAAAAACATGCTGTTTGAGTCTATAGATGAAGTGGCAACTGTTTTCTTCCTGCAGTGCTAGTACTGTCTGTATTGGCAGAAGACATCAGCTCTAGGAGGGGTGCCACCTTGAAACCTCCTGAGTAACACAGGACAGACAGTGTTTAAAAAGCTGTGGTTATAAGCATTTGTATGCAGATTTTTTTTACTTTTAGCTTTTTACTATTCTTTAATGCTGCAACCCTAATTTCTATAAATTGCTTCAAATACTGTAAGACCAACTATCTCAACTTTTGAATAACATATAAAACACATCATGTGTGCAAAATAAAAATACCAACTGATATGATGCTGTAACATGATAAATCTCCCTGATCTAAGCTGTGCTTTTGAGAAGCAATTGAGAGTTCTTATTTGCCCTGAAGTAAACCAATCTTCCTAATTTGTGGGATCAAAAGGAAGATTATGGGAAGGGACTTTGTTCCCTGATTTTATGGAGCCATTAGTACTTTACATCCCCTCACATTATACGGATACTCTTTTGCAACCCCAACTATATCAGATGTTACAAAGCACCTGTTCTTAACACTGTCCTCCTCCTTTGATAAATGGCTTAGACTTCTCAGAAAAAAAGGTTACCTTCTGATATTTTTTTAAAGCCCTCTCACCTCAAATGAGTAACAAATTTGAAATTAAAGCAGTTGAGAAGAAAGCACAAACTTAAAACTTATCCTCTTCCTCAACCCCATCAGTATCTCCATTTTGTTAAAATATATTTTCAGTAGCTAGTTTGTTACAAAATCAAATTCAACTCTTGTTCAGAGTTATTACCTCCACTGCTGTGTGATTGTAGGTCTTAATATTTTTTTAATATCCTCTTCAAAAAAATAGCAATATGTAATTTAATGTATGACTACATTTTGTGAGCCTTCCTATTTTTCTTCAGAAATTTACTAGCTTACGCATTTGATGTTACATATTTTTCCAAGTCCGCAGATTAAACCAAAACTTCCACAATAAGACGATTGCTGCTTACTTTGTAAATTGGAAAGAAAAGCTATTAATGCTGATAATGTCAACAGGTAAAGAAAATGCCATGGTCAACAGGGGAAAACAAAGAGAAGCTCATCAAGAGAATAGTTTAAAAGAACTATTGGGAATTTTTTTTTTTTTTTAAGTTTTTAGAGATTTTCAGACAGAAGCTTCTTCAGATTTGTAAAATCAGTTATAAATCCAGAAAGAAGTCAAAACTTCTCCAGTGCAAAGGTATTTTAATGACTGTTCCCTGCTTCTGCACCATTAGTTACATGCTGCACATTTCATAGAGAACCAGAAGTTACTGTACAACAACAAAAGCAGACCCAGAGCAATGCTGCCTCTACGTTGAACTATTCAGTGCAGAAATTGTGAATCTTGAGTCGTGATGCTGTCCACCCCTGGCACAGGGAGCATCTGTGTACCAGATCTCAGCTGGGTCCAATGCCATCCCAGGAAGGATGGCAAGAGGGGTCCCTCCCACCAGAGGCAGAAGGACAGCCAAGCAGCCTTCCTGGGCCTCCCCCCTGCTTTGAAGAACATAATCCAAGACAAAAACCCAATGAAAATAAACCATAGGTAGAATCAATGGCAGAGGGTCTTTTTAAAATATTTTTTTTTTTTCACTAAATAAATGGGTTCAAAATAAATCAGGTTATCAAGGAGCATAATTTTGGTGTTTTTTTTCTAAATTGCACACTGGAGCACCGTTTTCCTTTGGGCATTATAAAACAGATATAATGCTCAAAGGTAGATACAATGTTGAAGAGATATTGTAATATCTCTTCAACAGACCACAACCTTATGCAACCCATTAGGCCTACATATTTTACGATATAATTTGGTAACAAGACTATCTGTGAATTCAGAAGTTCTTATGGACATGTGTCATCTGGTTATTTTTTCCAGTAATAAAAATTAAATCCTATTGCTGAAAAGGAATCGAACTTCTCAAGAGAAAACAACTCATTTCAAAAAGTGTATGAAATAGCACAGAAACAGGCAAGTTCTTTTTATGAAGACCCAGAAACTATGAGATATATGATAATGTGACTGTGGCTATTTATACTGACTTCTCCCTTAGTTGTTTTTTCTCAACATTTTGATACTTCTTGGAAGCACAATATGAAGCTGAGATCTTTAGGGAAAACACGCATCATCAAGCATAATTATATTGACTTATGGTTTTGGCTGGTAACAAGATTTATTAATCTTTGAGATATAATAATGTCATGGATTTACTGAAGTCAATATCTCTCGTGCCAATAAATCATGATATTGGCAAGAGAAGTCAATGCCTACTTAGGCTTTTTCCAACCATTGACAAAGCATCCTGTTAATATCAGATCTGCAATCATGCAATAAACACTTCCTCTGATACTTCATTCTGGCAATGCAGTCTGTTTTAGTGGGTAGTACAAGATAACTCTTGGCAGTTCCTTACAAGCCTAACTTAGAGAGACATTTTTTGAGACAGCTGCTTAGCCTCTTGGTATATAAAAATACAAATTTTCAGTGTGATGTTTTGAATGTGGAATAGTCTTGTAAAGACTTGGAAAATAAAATTTATCTGGGTACAATGGCCAAAAACTAGAAGAGTAAATAAAAGCTCTTTTTATTTTATAATAGTCAAATCTGAGGTTCCCAGAGATGCTTTTGCTGAAGCCATATTCTTGTTTGTTAGATTTGCTTCAACAATGCTGTACTGCCTTCCCCAATGCCAACAGCGATATCTTTGATGCGAAATAAAATCATAACAACAACAATAATAATAATCTGCAATATTTAATTTTAAAGCAATTTTTCTTATTTCTTCACACTCTCTATTTCACTCCTGCTAGGTTATTCCCTCATATAACTGGTTATATCTTAAAATTAAAATTTTCCCTTATTGTCCAATCTGATGTATCTTCTCCTGACAAAATAATCTCTTCATAAGAAGAAAATGCATTTTAAAAATAAAATCCCAACTTTGTTAAAAACTAAAAAATACTGAACTTGTCAAAATACTTCAAATACTCCAACACTGGTTTCTGATTTAATTCTACACTTACTAATCTGTGCAACAATATACAGTGAAAGTCAATGTCTTGATGGATCACTCATGGAAAGCTGAAGTAATTACCCTCATTCTAATATTCCTATTTAAATGCATGGAAAAATGATTAGCTGAAAATTCTTTATGTAGCAGAAATGGCATCTGCTTAATATTTATGCTAATGTGAAATACCTTTTACCCTAAAGGTTAGGGGTGATGCATGAATGAAAAATGGAACCAAATAAAAACAAAACAAACAAATTCCTGCTACATAACGCCAGTTTTTTGGTTTTGTTTTTTGTTATTGTTGGGTTTTTTTTTCTTCCCCTACAGCACAAATTTGTCATTCTTTCTTGGGTTAACTCAGTTTCTTTGAGGTTTCTTTTGCTGATATAAGCAGAAACCTACAAAGGGTTTTTTGGGTTTTGTTTTTGGCTTTTTTTTTTCCTCTCCCCTCCTTCTCCCCCTCCCTTTGCTGCCTATACCTGTGAGATCTCAACTGGGTTTAATCCAATGCACAAAGACTGTCTGATAGTCTCTTTAGGGCATATTAAAATCCATTCTGCTTACCTCATGAGCATGAGGTAAGAAATGACTAACATTACCTGAGTACTGGATAACTCTCTACCTGTTCCCCATCACGCAAGCTCAGCAAAGGGTCCAAGAACTGTATCAGCATTTTGTCTGACCCATCTCTATCCTGCTTCATCCAAGGACTTGCCCTTTAACAAACAGTCCTGAATCAATTAACTCTCCTTTTATAGACTGTAATAACAAATTATAAAAATGCTCACTTAACAACGTTAAGGACCTTTCTGCCAGTCATTGAAATTGACAGTGTATTCTCTTCCTCTCTCCTTTTTCCCTTTTCCCTTTATTATAATGAATTAAATAAATGAAAAAAAAAAAGTATTAAAACTGGCAACTTGATTCTTGTTTTCAAATAAATATTTGACAGCTTAAAATGCAAATATTACTGGTTGAATTTTAAGACAATAAATATTTAAGAGGTGCAGGGAAAGAAAAAGAATGTAGTCAGGAGTTAGAAGACTCCCTCTCTCCTCTTATCCCTAAGCATAATACTGGAGACAGGTCCACTTAAGTTGCGCTCTTTCCTTGATTTCTAGTGTTCCCTCCGTTTCCTCACAAATGACCCAGTATTTTTTTCTTTTCAGATAAACCCACTATTCCTACTGTTTTGTTTGATAATGAAGTTACAAATGGATTAAAACAACTTCTCTAAACATAGCTTCCCTTTAAGGGCCATATAGTTATTGCACATAACAACAAAGTAAATTACAACAGCACTGAATTAAAGTCCATGAATGCATTGCCATAAGACCAACATGTTCACTCTCACCCACAATAGGGCAGGAACAAAATCCAGCCCCAAAACTCACTTCCAGTCCCAGCCTTCTCTAGTCCGGGGCTTGAGAGGGATGTGGGAGATGGGAAAAGAGACAGGTTACAACTTTGGATTCAAGAATGGGATAACACCTCACAGAAAAATTAAACAGTGATTAGGACAGTAAAATAAAGTAAGAATAAAAAAAAAGTTTACTGAAAAAATAATAATTTTAAAAAGTCGAGTAAGTCTACTTTAAACTAGAGTTCTCTTTCAGCGATTCAAATATAGGGAGAAGATGTTGTATATCTGTTCATTCCTATACTCCATACTGTATTCTCAGTTTATACAAGGTATTTCATGAGAAACAAGGTGTGAGTTTTACTTCACACTACAGGAATTGACATTTTCTTCTTTCAAAGACCCACAGTCAGTTTTCTTGGTAAAATATTTTTGACAGTAGAAACTTTTTTCCATTTTAATCCTGTTTCAATCTATGTGCATTTGTTTACTAAAAAAATAAATAAACTAACAAAAAGCTTTTGCTTTTTTTTCATCACCAGACAATGAATATTTTCTAATTTGAGGGAGAAAGTGTGGGGAAAGGTAAAAATATTAATTAGCAATGGAACAAGAATAAATTCCTACAATACCCAACCAGAAAACACTCTCTTTGGAATTATCCTATTTATACACACTGGTTAGCAATTTTAAGCCTATTCTGTGTACACCATATTAATTTTGAACTTTTAACCATGTGATTTCAAACCAAATGCCACATAGAAGATTTAATAGCGAATCATAAAATCACCAAATAATTTAGGCTGAGGTCAACTTCTGAAGGTGACCTAGATCAACTGTCCACACAAAGCAGGGATGACTTGCAAGTTCAGATGCAATTTCAAAGCTAGATCAAGCTGCAAGTCCAGCCAAGTTTTGAAAATCTTTAAGGGTGGCGAGATGACAACCTCCCCAGGCTTCTGTTCCAGTGCTGAAGCCTCACAGGGAAGATTTCACCCCCCAATATTTCCAGCTAAGTGTCTGCTGCCACTTGTCCTTTCTCTGTGCGTCTCCAAGAGGAATCCGAATTCTTTCTCTAAAACCCTCTTCCTCCCCGATATGTTAACTGAAAATTGCAATTATATCCCTGATTATATTTCTCCGGGCTGTAAAGCCCACCTCTCAGCCTCTCTTCCTCTGTTATACTTGCCAGGCCCCTAACATTTTAATAATCCTCTGTTTCTTTGAGCTTTTCAGTATTATTCTTGTTTCATCTTTGAAGTAGTGTGATTAAGGCCATGGCTGACTTCTGCTCAGCAAATACCTCCAAAGCTTTGCTTTGAAATTCATTTTCCTAGAAGCAGAGCCCTGAAGGGCAAAGCTGTTTGCTCTCCATAACTAGTTAATCTCCCTGTAGAAATCTTAAGTAACATCTAGGTTAATATTGCATATATTCCCTGCCTAACTTTTATTCTTTTAGGGGGCTGATGTTCTTGTAGACTACATACTATGTGCTTAGGTGTTTTAAGAACTGCAAAGGACAGTTCTAAGTGCTAGCAATGCTGGGCAGTCTTCTTTGGCACATACTAGAAAGAGCTTCTTTTAAAAAGCCTGGTACATTTTCCATAATGCATATTTGTTTTACTTACATTTGCTACTATTAACCTACACTTTTGTTTGTTTCTTTTAACTAACTTGTCCTTCTGGTGATCCAGAGGGTATATGAATTATCTATTACCCAGTCAGGCAGCTGTAGACTCTCCAACACATGACATGTCTCTAGACAGTAGGTTTGATGTCTATCAAAATTTTTATTAACTACTAGTATTCCTTACTCAAACACTACCTTACAAGGACCAAGTACCTCAAAAAGAAGGGATATCAGAAAAAGATAAGATGCTTCCCCCAAAAAGACCAAATAAGAGGACTGTTAGGAGTAAAATGGTAGCATCAAGAAAACCAGAGTGCTCAGAAGTTGAAAAGAGCTGGGATTCATCTGTAGACTCCATCAAAAAAATACTTGTGCAAAAATTCAAGATTCAGAAACAAGCAACTGGGCTCAGAAAGAATGAAAACTGAGTAATTTTCTAAAATATCACAGGACTGAGAACTATGAAATTGCTATGCACTAAGTCAAGATGAGTTGGGCCATAAGTTACAGCAAGTACACTGAAGAATACTGCATGAATTTTGGGCAGGGGGAGCAAGAATTACACAAGGCTGGAAAAGGAAAACATGACAACTTCTTTTTTTTAAACTGAGCTTAAGCTAATGAGTAAGACACAGTGATAAGCCTACAGAAGATTTCACGACAGAATCAGATAATGGCTAGAAACAAAGATATAAAAAAGCTACCAAAAATCATGGAAAATCTGGAATTGGGAAACAATATTAAGAGGTCTGCAGCCCTTCAGAAAGAAATAAAAATGCATGAAGTGTTTGTAGAAACTGTGCCTGCATATCTGATAACTAAATATTGAATCTTTACAATATTTCCAGGCCTAACATTTACATGATCACCAATGGCAAGCTTATGAAGAAAAAAACTACACAGAGTAAAGTAAAACTGAGGGTACCTAGCAGGGAACTAACATCTGCTAAATTACTATATGACCACGAGCTGAAATTTAAAAGGAACTAGTAGAATGTTTATTACTGTTAAGTACTATATACAGTTTTTAAAATACTAGCAGAAAAATATACCTTAATCCATTGAGTGGTATACAGGAATTAAAAAACTCGGAGAAGAAACAATGCTGGCACATAGGATAATGTGTCATCTGATGTCATCTGAGACAGGCATTAATATTTACACACAGAGGTTACATCTCACTATTAAATTATTACTTATATTTCTAGAGATTGCACTAAAGGGAAATCTCACATAATAATATAGTACAACATGCATTAGATCTGTATGTGATCAGTGCGCTAGAAATAGTACCTGAAAATGGTTTTCAGCTCCATGACCAGGACTCACTGCAATTTGCAATTTTAGCCTTCACCATCAAGACCCAAGCAGCTTCATTCAAAAGGTCTGAGGCGTAAAGAGCTTAAACTATTTTTAAAATTGCTAATAAATAAATAAAAAATACTTGCAATCCAATGACAGACCCATATTGGGCTGTATTTGACATACAGTAGCATCTTTAGAATAAACTGTCAATAGCCAAAATTTCACTTTAATCTTAAATAAAAGTCCAAAATCCCATTCTGATCAGGGGTCTAAAAAACTAGAAATGAAGTGAGTAAGCAAAGAAAACCTGTTGAAGCTCATTAGAGACTGTTCAGAATGAGTTTTTGCACATTACAGAGATGTCTAATTTTCAAAAAGCTTAGCACGCCCCCAAAACCACCAAAAAAAAAAATCACAAAATAATATTCCCCCTGCTCCACCCCCAAACTAACCACTAGTTTTTATAAAAGCTTCCTTCTTCTATGTTTTGCTTCTGCACATGCTTTAAGACACTAAGTCCTTTATCAGAACTAGTACAGTGGTTTTAAAAAGCACAAAAAAAAAAATCAGAAAATCCTTCTAACCTTTATTTTTATTTCTTCTTTAAAACATCTCTCTTTGATTTCCCTGATTATTTATTTTAATCTGGTGAAATTGGTCTCTTTCAATACTTAGAACTAAGTCCAAACCACTAACAGGATATGAGAAGTTTAACCATACATACCTAGTAATCACTAATTTTTGTAAGCTAATAAAATTTTCCCATTTCTTGTTTGTTAAAATGAGATTTTTAGATGGACTTTATTGTTAGGTGCAACACTGAAGTTTAGTACTGGAAAACAAACCCTATGATTTTTAGAAATAACATTTAACACACTAGAATATAAATTACAGCAACCACATTCCTTCTGAAGTGAAACAGCTACAGTCACTAGCTTGCAGCTCTAATAGAACTGAAATATATAGCTCTGTAGAACATAAGCAAAATGGATTAATATTTTATTTCCTCAGGGAGAAAAGAATTCACACAGTAATGAGCATCCCTAGAATGGATTCCACTCACTGGGAAATACCTTCACAGTTCACATGGGAGGTTCAGTGTTCTTAAGTTATGAGAACTTATCTCACTTCCAGATCCTGGGTGTGCCCTTTAGGTCACCTCTTTCTAATCCCTTCAGTTTGATGTTAGCAGGTGATAATCTCGTAGATTTAATACCAACACTATAATGGCAGCTATGATGGTAGGTCATGTCAACGATTACGCCTGTTGCACTGCAGAAGTCCAAAAATCTGCATTTTTAAATTCAAGTCTGCAATCTGCTAAAATGATTCTATTTATCATAGACCACTTCTGTCAACCACTAAATTATGAAGGCCCCTTATCATGAACATTCTACCACAGGCAGGTTTTTGAAGGGTTAAAAGGCTTTCATATAGGTGATGATGTTGCTCCATGAACTGTAAAATCAGTATTGAAAGCAACTTGGCAAAGGATCTTAGGCCCTGGCTTAATTAAAGTTGAGCTTGTTGTGCAAGTAAACGGCACACAGTCGGGATTTGCTTTCTGCATAATTTACACATCCCTTGTTGGCTTGCTCTCAAAGCAACAGAGACTAATTCTAAGGCAAGCCTTGCCTGATTTGATTCAGGGGTCATGTCATTGGAATAAAAAGAAAGAAAAATCATGCACTGATATGTTTAGGAAAGCTTAGTTCAAAGTTTCAAAAGCCTGTACATTGTTAATCACAGCATGCAGAAGAAATGACATTTGGTTTGACAGTCTGCAGTAGAAGAGTTCAAGATTCTGCATACAAAAACAATAAAAGCAAAAGATTTATAAGTCTTGGTTCAATAATAGAGTACTCCATATTAGAAATTCTTAGAGTGAAGTATTACAACTACTTATTTTTAAATTATTACAGATATAGATCCTGGAGTGATCATCTGAATGTAAATAAGAAAGCTACCGCAAAGACATTTTTATATTAAAAACTGTATACATCCAACTGTACCTTTCACGTTCTGTGGGTCAAATGAGATCTTAGATTCCAGTTTCTCCAGCAAAACAAAATTGTATCATTTTATGTGCTCTTGGGCCCATATATTAGACAGTTTGATGTTTTTTGGCTTTCTACCAAGACAGTAAAGTCATTATGCGCTCCATCTGTTGAAGTTTGGTAACTGGCAACCCTCTTAAATACGCGGGGTATTTAAATACAGAGAGTCTGTAAGCTATCTGCACTTGCTAGCAGAGAAAAATACTTTCAAGTACTTCAAGCACAGAAGAATGAAAAAACTTGGGGCGTAAATTGAGCTCATGTCACATAAAGGAAAGTTACAAGTCTCTAATGTCATCACGTTTTAGACCAGAAATGTACTTTTAAATCATTCGAGAGTCAGTGAAAATGGAGTTTTCACAAAGACTGCAAACACCTATATCCTTATACCAAACACCTTATTCCAAAGCAAAAGGACTAAATTCTACCTTTGATACAAAACCCAAGGGGGAAACATATAGTTGCAGCTGCATCAGGCAGTAACTCAAACACAAGGGACATAATCAGTGACAGCTTTATGGTGGTCCAGATCACTCCCACCTTTGTGCCAGCACAGGCATACTGACTAGAAGCAAAAGGAGTAGTGAGGAAGAGTGTCTACCTCATTTCTCATTCATGCTTAGCAGCACTGGTTTGGTCCCCACTGGCCTATAACTTATAGCTCAGGATAGTGACGCAGAAGACTTCAGGATGCTTTATATGATTCCTCCTCTGGCAATAGGCATAGGCCACAATCTGGGTCAAAAATGAGCAAGGTGTTATTTCACTATTACAAGTCTAGTTTTGTATTTAAAACTTTAATGCATTAATTAGGGTCTAGAGCACAAGTCTTATGAGGAGCGGCTGAGGGAACTGGGGTTGTTTAGTCTGGAGAAAAGGAGGCTGAGGGGAGACCTTATTGCTCTCTACAACTACCTGAAAGGAAGCTTTAGTGAGGTGGGTGTTGGTCTGTTCAACCAAGTAACAAGCAATAGGACAAGAGGAAATGGCCTCAAGTTGCGCCAGGGGAGGTTTAGACTGGATATTAGGAAAAACTTCTTCACTGAAAGGGTTGTCAAGCTTTGGAACAGGCTGCCCAGGAAAGTGGTGGAGTCACCATCCCTGGAGGTATTTAAAGGACATGTAGATGTGGTGCTTAGGGACGTGGTTTAGTGATGGACTTGGCAGTGTTAGGTTTAGGGTTGGACTTGATCTTCCAAGGTCTTTTCCAACCAAACCAATTGTATGATTCTGTATTTCATATTTAGCTGTAAATTGTAAGTTGGGTGGCTGAAGGGAGGTATTTAAAAGACCTGTAGGTGTGGTGCTTAGAGACATAGTTTAGAGGTGGATGTGGAGTGTTAGGTTTACTATTGGACTCAAGGATCTTAAAGGTCTTTTCCAACTAAAATGATTCTATGATTCTATGAATGCAAATGTAAGATTCTATAAAGAACAAAAGAAAGAAAAAAACCTTCCTTTTCTTTTAAAGGTTTCAGTGCTGTAAAATACATACTGTGAAAATATGCAAGCAAAGATGTAAAAACTATTTAAATTCAGATAAAGAGCAAAGCAGTAAAGCAATTTAACAGTATAAAAAGAAGGCCATAAAAAGAATACGCCACTGAAAAGGATGAATTTTTTCTACTACATGCTGATCGCAATCACACAATGTATCATGATTTATAACACAATCATTGCAAATAGACTTTGTGCATTGGATTGTTCTAGCAGGTCATGGTTTTTTATGTGACTTCAGAATCCTCCTTTCATAATGACAAAACTTAATGTACAGACCTTGAGATTACTACTTGGTCGTAAAACAAGGTGATTCCTCTTGCTTAAAATGAATTAATCTTAGAAAGTCATTCTCCTCAAGATGTAAGACATACTATTGGTATAGATCCTACTGCTCATTCTTTTGCCCTCTTCTCTGCAGGTCAGTGCTCAGATGGAATTTCTGTTTTTATACAAAGTGACTGATGTGAACATATTCACAAGCAACTTTTGTACTCTATTTTTCACATGGCAGCAAGGGACTCACTCTTCGAAGAAAAATGGGCAATATAGTGGAGGTCAACAAAATAAAAAAAATGAAAATAAATAATAAAAAACCCAAACAAAACCAAAAACCAACCCCAAAAAGCTTTCTTGGTTTTGTAAAAACATTCATAAGTTTTACTTTGCTGAAATTTGACAACATGCACTGATACTCCCCCTGGGGAATCTATCTAGATTTAGATCTCTATTTAAGATTCTAAAACAAACCCTAGATGTTTGAAATTAATAGAACTAGATATGAAATCTCATTAGTACCTTGATTCTGTCAATTACAGTATTTCTAATGCAAACCTTTTTATTAATACCTAGTGTTAGACATTAATGCTTTCTGCCCTTTAAAGTTACAATTTCATTGTTACAGATGGCACACATCATTGATTCCGTACCTAATAATTCTCAAGTTAATAGTCATCAACTGCATTAGCTTGGGAAGAGCATTAATAATCAGAGTGACAAAATTTTTTACCAATACAGTCACTGTTGGTTTTTTAAGGGCATACAGCATGCACTGTTAGTCTCGGGGGTGGGGGGGGGGAAGTAAAAAAAAAAAAAAAAGTCTAATGATCCATCAGGTTATAAGTTTTTTGAAACTAGTCCAGCACAACCTATCATGATTTTCATGATCTGAATTTGGCATATTAATATTTCTTTGTAGGCCATTACTTATATATCATGACAGGGAACAGACTCAAAGTCATTCCAGACAACACACACAATTGTGAGGATACACGTAGGCCACCAAATAACACAGATCTCTAGTTCAGTTATGGCTCATGTCCCACTGACTATGTGTATCTCTTTCTTTGAAGAAAATGTTCACTCAGACACAACTGAGGTGAGGTTGTGCGGACTTGCTTCAGCTTCTCTTTCCAAGGGTCAGTATGAACAAGGCAGCACCACTTAATATCACCTTCTGCTAGGACCAGCTCTCCTGTTGGAGAAGCTGACTACTACTGTCTGTCATGCCCTTGACATCATGCCATAAACCACCACTCTGGTGGGCTGTGACTTAGACTTCTCTCTATTTAAGGTTACAAACTGAACTTCTCCCCTTCTGTCCAACACCCAATGCTCATGTAAGTATGTCTGGAAGTGACAGTAACGTCCCATGTCTACCAAAGGAGACCAATATATATATATGGTGGGAACACCATCAAGTCAGTCTAGAAGGGATAAATGTGAATGCTGTGGACCTGAGGCACTCTAGACCTCTTTATTCTGCAAGCCAGAGATCAATCTCTAACCAATGATTTACTGTTGTAGGTTCAACTCATGATTTCCTCTTTCATTGCACATCTTTCTAATATCAAGCTGTCCAGCTCTGATGCTGTTGCACCAGAGCCTGATAATGCTAAATGATATCCTTACTACAAAAGGAGACCTCCCCACAATGACAAGGTGTCTTTTTAAACTAAAACTGCATCTGTGGGCTTTTTAACAAATCTAAATTTTTTATTGCCTGTCTGTATTAGTAGTGGCATTATCCAACCATAAGACTGCCACGTTAATTTTATTGAAATACTGCACCTTATTAAAAGCATGCAAGAGTTCAAAAAATTTGAACAGTAATGTCACCAGTTCAAACCAAATTTATTTCCGATGATCCACTCTTGTAATTATAGGTGTATGTAAAACTTGTTCAGTGCAAAGAGTTTATACCTGCAGTCTCAAGTTTCATTTTTAATGTGGTGAAAAAAACGTCCTAAGACAGACATCAAGCATGGAAAACTCCAAACCAGAAATTTAAGTCTGGCAAAACTATAAGCTGCAGGAAGCAGGCTTTAATAATGGAAAGCATTAGGCAACCTTATTTCCTTGCTGGTTTTCCTAGAATTACTCTGTCAGAAGCAATTTGCCTATTTCCCCTTCAATACATATGCTTTAGGGAAGAAGGAACAAATATTTTATAAAATGCAATAAAACCAGATCGTCTTTCAGGAGAGGATGTGATTACACCATTTTAGAAGAACTGCAACATAGAGAACAACTATGTAAAGTCAAATTTGGTCTGGACATCACTAGTTGTCACTTCTGAAAGCAACTTATGAAAGGTGAATTAAAATGTCAAAGCTTTAAGTGATTAAACTTACAACTTCTCCAAGAGAATAAACTTTATGCAATGTTCTCTTAATGCAATCATTTATCCTTCTTTGCCTTCACCAACCAGTGCTATGAATCACAGAATGG
>NW_010336464.1:0-549 GCF_000700745.2 Antrostomus carolinensis
GAAAAGACCTCTAAGATCATCAAGTCCAACATCAATCCATCACCACCATGCCCACTAAACCATGCTGCTAAATGCCACATCTGCATGTCTTTTAAATACCTCCAGGGATGGTGACTCAACCACTTCCCTGGGCAACCTGTTAAAAAAAAAGATCATGTGGTGACACCACCACCCTCCCAGTGACTCTCATACCACACAGTGTAGCAGACAATGCATGCACAAGGGTAATTTCCAGGGAAACCAATGCTTCAGTTGAACTCATTAGTGGAAATACCTTTTCTCATTGTCACTGAGTAATATAATTTCTGGTGTCGCTGCAGGGAGTTGAATTGTATCTCACAACAATGCTTGTTTTTGATGTATATAAAAATTGCTGCTAGAAAGGGAATGCTCAGTTTGACAAACTTATCATAGAATCATAGAATGGTTTGGGTTGGAAGGGACCTTAAAGCTCATGTAGTTCCAACCCCCCTGCCATCAGCAGGGACACCTTCCACTAGACCAGGTTGCTCAGAGCCTCATCCAGCCTGGCCTTCAACACTTCCAGGG
>NW_010336464.1:873-1149 GCF_000700745.2 Antrostomus carolinensis
GCCTTTTTGTAGGCCCCACTTATATCTGATAATGTCTAAGGTGTCATACAAAGCCCTCCAGAGTTGATGTTCAAAGTTTTTGTTTCGGTTTGTTTGGGTTTTGAAGGGAGATTCCATTTGGGAACTCAGTGTTCCTGATTTCTGTGGGCTCTATCTAGTGATTAGGTCAAGTTTAGAGATTTCCCTTGTTGGTCTTTGAGAAGTCAAGTGAGATGAAACTCACCCCAGGAAGCTTTTCCAAACTTTTGAGGTTTGCAGAATAAAAAATCCTGCCAG